>NC_062278.1:147665523-147880523 GCF_902655055.1 Lutra lutra | reverse complement strand
ATATCCAAAAGCCCTTGATTTCTCATAGAAGTGTTCCAATTAACTCAGTAAATGAATGCAACATATTTCAAGGTATTCGAATTTCTCCTGATCCCCAAATAGCCAGACAACTTGGCCTGTGTATTGTTCCATTTGGGTTTGCAATTCCAGGTTTGGATTTTGCTCCTCTGTTTCTAGATAGAGGTGAAAAAGAAATAAGAAGACGGAGCTGATCCACTGTCTTTTCAAGAGTTGAGATGAAAAGTCATTTAGAGAGTCCCTCTAATCTCCTTTGTGGAATATCACTTGGAGAGGAAGTTAATTGCTCTAAACATAGAGCTGATGCGTTGACTTGTGATCACCAAATGCTCTCCCCTATTCACAACCAGACTGGGAACTCAGGACCAAGGATTGGTAGGAATCTGATTCACCCATCTTGACCAAAATGCGCTCTCATTTCATATTTGCTGGGTAGATGCATAATTTTAAATAGACCTTGATCTTCAATAGCCCCAGGCCTAACATCCCGCTAAGTGATTACATATTCAAGAATTATGAAGAAATGAAGACAAGAACAAAAAATGAAAGAATAGCTTAATAAATTTTCCTTGAACTAGTATAGTATCTTTCTAACTAGAATATGAGTCTCCTGTCTCTCCAACCAATCTCTTCATGTTAATGCCAATGACTTTTTCTGAAGCACAAATCTAATCATGGTATTCTTCTTAAAACTACCTTTTTACTTACAGATGAATCCGAATTCTTTAATATGGAGGCCAAGTTCCCGGAATACATGATTCTAAATTATCTTTTCCATCACCTCTTTATCTCCTATAAGCCACCAGACCAGTTGACTCATGGTTCTTTATATCTGTAATTACTTTTACATCCCCTTTTCTTTGCTGTTACTGTTCTTGTGGCTCAAAATTCCCTCATCATCTTATTTCTTTGTGTAAATTTTACTCACCTTGCAAAGCCTAGCTTAAAATCCTCCTCCTCTATGATTCTTTCCCACCTACACGGTTAGAAATGATGATGGCTGTCTCGGCTCTACCACATCACTAAAGCCACATTTTATTATGTAGCCACATTTATATGACTGTCCCATGTCCACTGAGGCAGAGACTGAATATTATCATTCTTATGCCTGCCCTGTACTTTGCTATGAGCCAGTATTGACTGCTACGATTTACTGAATTGATTTACTGAGTTCAGAATTTTAAAATTTATACTATGATTTGATAGGGAAAACCTGAAAACAAGCTAAAAGCCAAACAATAAGAGAATGGTGAAGCAATTTATAGTAGAGCAACTTGCTGGAATCTTACATTTCTATTATTTTAAAGATTTTAATATTTATTTATTTGACAGAGGGATTGAGACCACAAGCAGACGGAGCAGCAGGCAGGGGAGAGGGAGAAGCAGGCTCCTCACTGAACAGGGAGCATGACGCAGGGCTCCCAGGATCACGACTTGAGCCGAAGGCAGATGTCCAACCGACTGAGCCACACAGGCGCCCCTCTTGTGTTTCTATTAAAATTATAACTGTGAAAGTTACTAGCCACATAAAAATGTTTATGATTGCGACACTAAGTTAAACAAAAGAGATAATGAAAAACATACACCTACCATAAATATGCTTATGGAAAATACATTTGCATATTAAGAAGGATAATAAAGCAAATAGAAAAAAATAAATACAGTTGATATCTTAGCACAGAATAATGACACGTATATTTAAAAAAGACCTTTGTTTTTCCTACAACGCTATTTATGTCACAGAAATGAAAACAAAAAGCTTATAATCATCTAGGCTTGGAAGAAGTTTACAATAATTATTAAATGTTCAAACATTACGAACTCACAAACTCAAGAGACTGTGTGTACACTGTAATGGGATGACAAGCTGAAACATCAAAATTCACATGGTGGATTTTTCAGGCAATAAGGAGGCAAGTGCCTGGAGGGAACGCTATTTTTCACTGTGACCAGTTAATTTGATACTATAAGAAAATTGCTTTACACTGTTTTCCATCTGAGCATGGAAGATCTATACTGAAGCAAATTAAAACACTGGTGACAAATGAAATACTAATTTATATATGTGCACATGACAGTTGTGGTGACAGGTCACCAGATGCTCTCTTCAGGACTGAGGGGCCCACTCTCCTAACTGTTGATGGTGTTGGTGGCTGCCAGCGCCAGATGAGACTCTCTCAGGGTAGTACCCTTGGCCAAAAGACTCACCTGGCCCAAGGTCATGCAATCCCCGTCCCGCCCCACTCCCCACCCCACCATCACAACAGCAGCTTCCATTTAAAGACTCCTCATTTCAAACCTTGCATTTAAAGTGAAAGGATGTAGAGAGGCCTGGTCCTCTCTCCCCAAACTGAGACAATCTGGAAAAACCATTCCAACTCTAGAGCTTCCCATGAGATCAAGGTGTTGGCAAGTTCTCACGACAATCCAACTATTCCTTCTTCTTGTTTCTCCTTCCTTCATTCCCTACTACTGTTGGTCCCAAGGGTACTCCCCGATGAACTTCTGCCTGCAAATCTCCACCTAACTTCCTCTTTCCAGAAAACCTTACCTAAGGCAGCTTTCATAATTCTACTTAAAACCTAAAACATTGGAAATAATCAGATACAGAGGGAAAAGTGTATATTTGGGAGATAGTCTTTGGTAATTTTTAAATAAAAGCAGTGTTTGTTTTTTGATATTTTCTAAGAAGTTACGTGTGAAGGCACAGTGAACGCCAAGCATTTTACAGATATCAGTGTATTCAGTGTTCATAATAACCCTATGAGGCTGAAACTGTTCCCTCATTCGTCTTATCTGCGGGTGAAAACCTGAGCCCTAGAGTACTGAGTTCACCTGCCTAAGGTTACACAGCTAGTTAGTGCTAGAACAAGGCTGGGAACTCAGGGACATGGAACTGCATTGAGCTTCTACGCCATGTTGTCTCTCCACAGCGGGGAGTGCCCTCAGAAACAACACACAAAGAGAACACAGCAATTTCACATTCCCATTTGTTATCATGGCCACCTAGGAGTAAACAAAACTCTTCAGTTCTGAGGTATTGAGCAATAGTGATTTTTTTTTCCCTTTCCTTTTCTTCAGGGCCCATCCAATAAAAATTGTGAGGAAGAAATGATTCAAAGAGAAACCATTCGAATAACGCAACTGCTATTCACTTTTTGCTTAGAGATGATGATTGTTGCCTCCCATTACCAACTAACTTCTTTCTCACTGTATTTTAAGAAGAAATAAAATGACTCCTGTGCACGCTTCAGGGACTGCAAAAATCAGTTGAGAAGAAGACGAGGCCACTCTCAGAGTCATGCTGTAGGTAATCTAGAGTACAGAGACTATTTTTTTTTTAAGATTTTATTTATTTATTTGACAGACAGAGATCACAAGTAGGCAGAGAGAGAGGAGGAAGCAGGCTCCCTGCGAAGCAGAGAGCCCGATGTGGGGCTCGATCCCAGGACCCTGGGATCATGACCCGAGCCGAAGGCAGAGGCTTTAACCCACTGAGCCACCCAGGTGCCCCACAGAGACTATTTTTAAAAATACGTTCTTTTTTTGTAAATGCATGCCCTGACTATGGATGCCTACTCAGAAAGGGTGAGTGTAACAATTTAGATCTTACAGCAAACCCTTGAGACTTTGGAATAATAACTACAGCTTCCAAAAAGGGCAAGAATGTGAAACATTGAGATAACGCGGTCCCAAGCACAGAAATATGTTTTCCTTGTGATGTTCGGACCAGACTTGTCCACTAACCCTAGTAAGAGTAAACATTCCTTTCACTCCCCAAAGCTATGCTGTGCTGTGTCAAGATTTTCATTTTCAATTTCAATATTCAGAATGCCATACATTAACCCCTGAAATATAATTATAATCTGGCATCCAAGGATAGCAGCAGATTTGTCACGTAGTGTTTTATTTCCTTAAATATTTATGGGCTTGCACAATTTTTTTTTATTTAGAGATATTGCAAAAGTATCTTATTAAAACAAATAACATTTGGGTCAGCAGGTACTGTGTCTGCATAGTGATTGGGAACTAAAAGCTTTCTGTCTTTCTTTTCCAGGAGCAAGGAACTTATTTTCAAGTATGTATATCTTTCAAGATGTCTGTCATGAGAATTCCCTATTTTCTATTCATATTAACTGAATATTTCTAGAAAAGAGATTTGTATACTTCTTCAGATTTAAGTTGTTGGATAACTTTTTAAAATTTTCACAAAGTAAAAGGTGGGGGCGCCTGATGGCTCAGTGGGTTAAAGCCTCTGCCTTCAGCTCAGGTCATGATTCCAGGGTCCTGGGATCAAACCCCACATCTAGCTCTCTGCTCGGCAAGGAGCCTGCTTCCTCCTCTCTCTCCGTGCCTGTCTCTCTTGCCTAATTGTGACCTCTGTCTGTCAAATAAATAAATAAAATGTTAAAAACAAAAACAAAAACAAATAAAAAAAAAGTAAAAGGTGTTTTTCTTTCTCTTCCAGCTCATCTCATGTTATTTCTCTCATGATTCAGTAACAGCCAGATAAGTCCCCTGCAAAAAACACTCACAACTTCTGAATCACTGAATTTGCAACAAACATACAAGCTAAAAACTTAAATACAATTAAGCCTGATTATTTTCTTTCTCTGTATAGTGTATTTATAATTTTTTAATAAACTTCCCCTCTGACAATTTCCAGTGTGTTCTCTGTATTAAAGAGTCTTCTTGTCTTGTCTGTTTGTTTGGTCAATTATTTTTTAGATACCACATATAAGTGAAATCATATGGCATTTGCCTTTCTCTGTCTTATTTCACTTAATAGTTTTTAGGTCCATCTACTTTGTTGTAAATGGCAAGATGTCACTCTTTTAATGGTTGAGTCATATTCCCTTTATCTATATCTATAGATAAACACCACATCTTTATTAACTAATTTACCAATGGACACCTGGGCTGCATCTATATCTTGGCTATTGTAAATGATGATGCAATAAACACCACAGGGGTGCTTATATCTTTTTAAATTAAAGTTTCATTTTCTTTGGGTAAATACCCAGTAGTGGAATTACTGAATCATATGGTATTCTTATTTTTAATTCTTTGAGGAACCTCCATATTGTTTTCCACAGTGGCTGCAACAATTTACATTCCCACCAACAGTACACTAGGGTTCGTTTTGCTCTACATCCTTGCCAATACTTGTAATTTCTTATATTTTTTTTAAGATTTTATTTATTTATTTGACAGACAGAGATCACAAGTAGGCAGAGAGGCAGGCAGAGAGAGAGTGGGAAGCAGGCTCCTTGCCAAGCAGAGAGCCTGATGCAGGGCTTGATCCCAGGACCCTGGGGTCATGACCTGAGCCAAAGGCAGAGGCAGAGGCTTTAACCCACTGAGCCACCCACGCACCTCTCTTATCTTTTTGATACTAGCCTTTCTGACTGGCGGGAGGTGATATCACCATTGTGGTTTGATTTGCATTTTCCTGATGATTAGTGATATCTTCATGATTTTTAAGGTATCTATCTAAAACTTCCAGAAACTTCAGATTTCTTAATCTGACAAGATCCCCCATGGTTCTTATAGTTGGAGGTATAAGCTAATGAATGTATCATGGTGGATTTGTCATCTATTCTTATCGGCTATATCACTCTCTCGACAAATTTACCTATAACCCACAACCTTCACTCTTCCAAGTTTTCTGATCATCTTCATAAGATATCGTGTGTCAATCTAAAATTAAGTCTTCTCTTTAATAAGGTAAGAAGAGAGATGACGGATAGACCTTGAGAGATTTATACTCCAACCAATATGTGATCAGCAGGATGGTGTCAGTTTCAAGTCTGTTCTCTGGCTTTTTTATCTCCAACATAACATTTACACTGTTTGCCCCTGAAGTGCCCTTTTACGTTCCCTATGTCTGCCCATTCAAAGTTTGGTTTAGATTCCAGGACCAACATGCCACTCCCAGATAGAAGAACTCATTCCTTCTTTAAATGCACAAAGCACTTCCAGACCTTGCTACTGCTATGTAATCACACTCCACCCTTTACTGATGTACAAGGATCAAAGGATGAATGAAACGAAGACATTTAGTGATCACCAGCCAGTCATGAGCTATCCTCAAGTCTGTTCCCCCTGCAGTCAGACTGATGCCATGTGACCAGTTCTGGCCAATAGATTAGGAGCAGCAGCAACATATACTGCTTCCAGGCCAAAGAAGATAAAATGTCAGTGATACCTTCCCAATTTTTTTTTTTTTTTCTCATCTGGGCTGCTGTCACCTTGGAAGATATTTGTTGAAATGTGTAGGGTATCCAGATAAAATATAAGACTCCCATTTAAACTCAAATTTCAGAAAAATAGCAAACAACTCTCAATGTTAGCATGTCCCAAATATTGTATGGGATATACTTACACTAAAAATTAGTATTATACAAAATTATTATGCTATTATACTATACTACTACTTACTATATACCAGTATTATAGTTAATACTATATAGAAGTGTTATACATTATATACTAAATTACTACATTACTATGCTATTTGCATATTGAAAACACATATTGTTATTATACTATTTTTTTCTGAAATACTGAACTTCAGATGGAAATCAAATACTTTTTTAGTATAACTGTATGCCAAGTATTGCATGGACATACTTATACTAAAAGAAGTACCTACCTGAAATTTTAATTTTTTTTTTAAAGATCTTATTTATTTATTTGAGAGAGAGAGGGTGAAAGAGCGCAAGGGGTGGGGCAGCAGAGAGAGAGGGAGAACCAAGCTCCCTGTTGAGCAGGAAGCCCAATGTGGGGCTCGATCCCAGGACCCCAGGACCACAACCCAAGCCAAAGGCAGCTGCTTAACTGACTAAGCTGTGCAGGTGCCTCTGAAATTTAAATTTAACTGAGCATTCTCTATTTTATGTGCTAACTCTGGCAACCTGATGAAATTCAATGTCACAAAATGGAGGGAACCCCAATGTCTGACTTACTAGGTAAAAGAGAAGGTCTGCTGATCTGCCTCAGACCATATCGCTGAGAAATAAATGTTCCCTGAGCCCAATTTCTCTGAGAAGAGGGATTTAAATGTTACTGCTACAAAGGCTAGGCCCTCCTGACTAATACAGCACTAGGGAACATAAATTTAAAAAGGGGAGTGAGGCTAGATATTTGAGAGCTCAATCGGCAGGGTAGATGTTTTGATTTTACACTGATGTGATTGGGAAGCAGTGGTTATTGAGGGTACTGGAACACCAGGGCTGACTGATACTATTTTATGTTTGGTTGCTGTTTGTATGTGGGAGGGTGGTGGGTGTACATGGGGTGTACACGTAGTGTGTGTGTGTGTGTGTGTGTGTGTGTGTGTGTGCACCAATGAAGAAGATAGAACAAGGATAAACAAGGTAAGTAATACAAGATGGGCACTTTGGAAGCTGACAGATGACACTTGACCTGGTGGGTCTTCTAGTTTGATACAATTTTCCTTTTTCTTATAAAGTTTTGAAGAACTTAATAAGAAACCCTCTTGTATTCCTTCATTAACTTTTTTAATGGCTAGCTTTCTTTCTTGGGAAAAATTCATTCCACAAACAAGTTTATCTAGCAACCACGAGTAAACTGGGACCTGGTTCTACTTCTAGCAGATCTGTATTAATTGTTTTCTGCAAGGATTCAGACTTGAATCAGTGGCAAGTGGTTTCTTAAAAATATCTGGTAGTTTTTATGCTTGCTTTTTTTTTTTTTAAGATTTTATTTATTTATTTTAGAGAGAGGCAGTGAGAGAGAGCATGAGTGAGGAGAAGGTCAGAGGGAGAAGCAGACTCCCCATGAAGCTGGGAGCCCGATGCGGGACTCGATCCCGACACTCCAGGATCATGACCTGAGCCGAAGGTAGTCGTCCAACCAACTGAGCCACCCAGGCGTCCCTTATGCTTGCTTTTAATTTGGTCATTTTGTGTCTTATATTTGTGGCTACTGAAACCCTGAATTAAGGGAAAAAACATCAATTATAATGATACTTTAGATCAGGTCCATTTTTTCTCTTTCTTTGCTAATGGAATTTGTAATATGAAGGGATGATACTGCCTATGTTCCAATTTCTGTTGCAAATGACTGACGGGAGAGGAATGACAAATAGTGAAATAAAAATTGTCACTCATAGTAACTGAATGATTTTCTGAATGGCATTTATGATGAAGAGGGGCAAATTCTGTGCAAAATTTAAAGGGGACAGGGCACTAATAAAGATAAAACTTCATAAAGCATTGACATCTAAACAAAGGACAATCTGTCATTACTGGAAGATATTTTCTAAGCTTTCTAGGTATAGGTGGCACTTTCAGAAATTATAAGCTCTTTTTAAGATTTTATTTATTTATTTGAGACACACAGAGAGAGTGTGCATGTATGGGGGGTGAGGCAGAGGGAGAGGGAGAAGCAGACTCCTCGCTGAGCAGGGAGCCCCACAAGGGAATCTATTCCAGGACCCCAGGAACATGACCTGAGTTGAAGGCAGATGCTTAACCAAATGAGCCACCCAGGCATCCCCCAAATTATAAACTTGTTGTCATCAATTATGTCCAATTCAGGTAGGAAAGAGGTGTCAAAGTCTCCTAGAACACCCTCAGTTCCATGGTGGAAAAAGTCTTTTCCAGTGAAATAAACACTTATTTCCTTTTAACCAAGCAGACCCTTGCCTATAGCCCAGTCTGATGCAATTCTGGACTAGCTTTTAAACAACATCCACCTGGAAGCCATGCCCATTGTGTCACTGTGCCCAGATACATATTTACATTCTGTTAAAAAATTAGTTCAGATTCTCAAAACAAAACAAAACAAAAAAAACACTTTTTCTTCCTGTACTAGAATAAAATTCCAGTTTCTTGTAAAGCACGCACATCAGGTTATTTGTTTGAGTGACTGAGATATCCATGAGAAGTTGCACAGGGTGAATTGTTTTTTGTTTATTGCCTCTTTACCATTTGGGGGCACATTTATCTTCTAACTTAGTATCAGACAGCCATGGAGACTACACAGCAGGTACCATGAGGCAGCGGGGTGAGATGATCCGGTCCTAGTCTCCCTGGGTTTGAATCCTAGCTCTGCCACATACTAGCATGCACCCTCTGGCAGTGTACCTGACCTTTCTGTGCCTCACCCTCTTCTTCTGTAAAATGAATGATAGTGAATAATACGAGTACCTTTCAGGATTGACGTGAGAGCAAATGAGCTTCTATAAACATGTATATGTCACCAAAGAGTTCCAGCAACATATTAAGCACTAACTACAGACTTTTCGAGAAGTTACTACTGTTTTTTGTCAGTGTGTTTTATTCTAGTAGAATTTGTTGCTAAGTACAGAACAAAGCTTTCCTAGGAAAAGTGACATTTCAGGACAGACAGAACAGAATGATAAAAAGTGTTCATAATGAGACTATAATTTTATAGTTTAAATAGAAACCCAAGGAAGGCCACAGATCTGGGGATTTGGACAGCCTTCCAAGCTTGTTCTCTATTTCTGAAAAACTTAACTCATAAGCTATCTTATAATATTATATAACAAATTTGTGATTATAAATTATAGCCTAGACTATAATGTTAAATATAGCAAGCTACTCATTTATACTCATTTATAAGTGTGTAGTTAGGGATATCTTGAAATCAGAGCTGCACTGCCTGTTTCTTTGAGGTTCTAAGAGTTTGAATCTCCCCCTATAAAAACTAAATTGATGGCTCTGGAGTGTTTACAAGGATACACAATATTTCAAGATTTTATTGGAAGTACTTTCTCCATTGTAAGTGTGTAAACTTTTAAGTATTACACATTTTTTTTTCTAAATTGAAACACACTTGCTGTTTTTTAATCTGATCATGAAAGCAACACACTACATGCAAAACCATTGGAGATTATTAAAAGAATGAAATTACTTGTAATCTCATAATTTAAAGATAGCATCAAATCCAGAACCATATCATACTTAATGTGTTATAATTTCTTTTCCAATCTCAAAGGTATCATGGATATTATACCATGTCAGTACCTGGAGACACATGATATCATTTTCATAACTATGTAATATCTCACTGTAAGAATAAATCATAACAAAGGAATTTTTAGGGCAAATTTCTCCATTTATTTCCTATTGAAAGGCTTTTTGATTTGTGCCCCTTTGTTGCTATCATTAAATATCCTGGTAGAGAATATCTTTATAGATTTTTCCAAATATTCCCTTAGGATAAATTACCAGAAGTGAAAATGCAGTGTCAAAGGCCAGACATGTTCACAAAGTCTTTTGATATGGCCTCAAAATTGCCCACCCAAAGGGTCGTATCAGTTAACAAACCTTCCCCAGCGTGTATAATCAGAGGCCAGCAAACTACAACCTTGGGTCAAATCCCACCCACAGCCTGTTTCTGTAAATAAAATTCTATTGGAATACAGTCCTACCCATCAGTGTAGATGACAAAACGGGCTCTTTATAGGAAATGTTTATCAACCACTGATATAAACCCTCATCTCATCATGATGGGCTCTCATGAAACACACACAGACACATACTCACACACACATATACACAGAGTTTTCCTCCTTTTTTCTAATATAAAAATAGTCTCTTCAGTGGGATTTCTAGTAATTGAAGAGCACTGTAAATCTTACACAAAATCATGAAAACTTGCCTTAACCTCTTTGTTTTCTAGACAGATGATTGAAATTCAGAGAGAATGACTGAGGTAAGTAATGTAATATAATTGCTACTGTAATCAAATAGGTGCTTGGACTCTCACTGAATGATCTTTCTACTACATCCAAATGGTTCAGAAAGGAAGAAAGAAAGAGAGAGAGAGAAAAAAAGAAAGGAAGAAAGAAAGAAAGGAAGAAAGAAGGAGGGAAGGAGGAAGGGGAAAAGAAAAAGAGGGGGAGGGGAAAGGAAGGGAAGGAAAAAAGGAAAAACAAAAAACAAAAAAACCTTCTGAAATAAAAACTATACAAAGGAGTTTTTCTACCGAAAAGCCAAATTTTTCAGATTTTTCAAGAAAGCATGGACCAACTCTATTTCATAATTAGTGAAAGAAAATTCTAAAAAATTTTCAATGTATTAAAAATCTCTAAGATCTTACTATTTCTCTACTACTCTCTATTTTCTAATACTTTCTCTACTTTCCACTACTTTATGTGATTTTTAAGCTGTGGCAAAAATAATGCTGAATTAATGATCTTTAACATCCTGCCTTTTACAATCTGGTTGGAATATTAAGTTACAGTGTAAGATAGCATTTCATTGATTTTTTTCTCTTTTTCTTCCTCCCTGGTACAATGTGTTAGGGCCACAATGGCACCTTGCCTGATAATTCTCTTGGCATATAAAAGATATATTACTCATAAAAACTATTTGCTGTTTCCATAATGATCATCAAAAATAAGCTATTAGAAGGGGTGGGGGGTGGGAGGTTGGGGGTACCAGGTGGTGGTATTGTAGAGGGCACGGATTGCATGGAGCACTGGGTGTGGTGCAAAAATAATGAATACTGTTATGCTGAAAAAATAAAAAATTAATAAAAAAAAGCTATTAAATATCAAAAGGATAATGAACAGTTACTTGATATCTTTTACTATTACAAAAGTTATTTGACATCTTTCCAACCTCTTTAAAAGTTATCTCAATAATTATAACTCACTTGTTTTAATGATTATGTACATTTTCTATTTTAAAGGAGTATTATTACTTTTCTAGAGCATAGAGAAGAGTCTAAAAATAATGAATATTCTATCTTATAATTTCTTTAAAAATCAGATTTCAGAACACATCTTAAGTAGTGCATTGAAACATTTACTGTGACAAGGCAGAGAATTAACTAAGTGATTTTGGGTCTATTTATTTGGTAAATAGAAATTGTCATATCACATGTAAGTTCTTTTCCATTCCACCCCCTCCCCCAAAATCTGAACTATGCAAATATTGTGGGTTTTGTTAGCCAGTTTTTCTTCAGATTTTATTTTCTGGTGTTACCTCCAGTTAAGTTAAGAAAAGGTAAACCTTTGCCCAGTATGTGTAGCAGGATTTGGGCTTATCTTTGAATAGTAACACTCGCCTCTCTAATCCAGAACTTGACAAACAGGTCTCTCAGAGAGCAAGGAGAAACTTGATTTCCAATCTGTTTATTGCCCTCCCTGCCATGTAACTGGTTCTCCCCTCTGCCCATAGTCGGGAGACTCTCCCCCATTCAAAGAAGGGAAACTGTCCAGAAGATTCTTTCACACAGTGAACATACTGAGGCTTTATCATTTCCCTTGGACTTAAATCATTTTAAAATATTTTTATTGCTTCTGAAAACTCTTATGGACTATTAAATTTTACCTTTACCAAGGATAGTGAACAGCATTTTATAGATTACTTAAGAGATTCTCTGATCTTTTCACAAAAAAGCAAGAAAAGAAGCTAGTCTTTGACATAAATGCCCCTGGGGGATGCTAAAATAAGAGAAATGGAGAATTATTCAAAATTTACAACTGTCAGCCAACCTAGAAATGGCTCAACACTTATTAGAGGAAACAGGGTAGTTAACAGGGAGAAAACTGTCATTGCTCTTGCCGTTTAAAAACTGGGGGTGTTAATTCCTGATTTGGGGCAAAAAATACCACCTACTTGTTAGAGTAAGTGACAGGCAGCTGGGTACATGAGACTGCACTTTTGGAGTGAGATCTGAGCTTCGAATACATTTTTGGAAGGTTTTCACATATAGTTGGTACTTAGAGACATATTTTGTATTCATTTATATTCATTTAGTGCTTAACAGTGTGCAATTTAGGCCCATCCACCTAAGGCAGTTAGAGGTGACACTGAGGGTAAACTTGGTTAGGCCATGTTCATGTCCCCGAAAGCCACACAGTGGCTATGCAGTTTTCTGTCTATTTCTCAGCTCATTTCCCTGAGATCATGTGCAAGCACAGGCAATTGAGTGAAGATGAGTTGCAAGCATTTGCATGAGAGTAATGCAATTTGGCAGCATAGGGAAACACATGTGCGAAACTCCACGGATTGTGAAGAAATTGATCCCTCTGTCAAATGGAGATGAGCCCAAGGCTACATCTCTACTCCTTCTGAAAGAAATATTATGGGCATGCACAGAAGTTTTCTGCTCACAGCCATCAGCCCACTGATCGTGGCCATGTATCAGTGGCGCCGCTCACAGTACTGGCCTAAAGAGGTACATCCATCCCTCCAGGATACAATTCCGGGTCACAGTTCTACTTGCTAATTAAGGCCAGTAACTTAACTTCTCCGACCTTGGTATTCTCATCTATAAAGTGGGTAATTACTTTATGTATGTTAGAAAGCTAGGACAGAACCACACTGAGATTGTGTATATAAAGCCTTGCTCTCAGAGTGCAACACAGATTAAGAGCATGGGTAAATGCTAGCCAGGAGGACTGGTGGGAGCATTCTAGACACAACTCAATACGTCACGAACACAACAGAAAGATCAGGTAAAGGTTGGTAACAAACAAATGTTGTACAGAGTCTTATACAGTGAAGTTAAATGACAAGAAGTAAATTAACTGCCTAATGGAAGTTTCAGTAAAGGTGACACATAATCAAATTAAAGGAAGAAAGAAAAATTCTGGAGTCATAGATTCCAATGAAAGTATAAAATTTAGGTTTTCCTTCCAATTTGTATATAGGAAGCACTTATTCTGGTTTCAAGTCACTTTATCTCTAAGGAACAGAGGTAATATAAAAGATAGCCCCTTTACAATGTACTAGGAAGCACAGCCTGAGGACAAAGCAAGATGTGAGTTGTGATTTAGTGGAAACGAAAACTAAAACCTAAAGATATCTAATAGTTCATTTAAACCACTTATGGGACAGTTTTAAAGTGTCTTTCCTTTCCATTGTGAATAAAACTCAAAGAAAGGGTCAGATGATTAGTCAGTGGCATCTAGGTGAGACCCACAGAAGAATGCATGAATTATGAGTGTTGCTAACCCTTTGAGCAACCCTACAGGGAAGATGATGAAAGTGTTTTCCCTCAAACTCTTTTAAGGAACAAACAATTACTTCTTGTGAAAAAATTCCCATGTAAACTTGGAGCAAAAAAAAAAAAAAAAAAAAAAAAAGCTGTGATTTTCATTTAGTGACTATAACTGAATATTCAAGGATCTGAGAATTTTAATGACTTTGAACTTTGTGCATGTGGGGCACTCCCAATGTCTTGTCAGTCTTTAATAACTCTTGGAGAAAATAGAATAACATTTCACCTTTTCAGAACACAGTGAAAACCAGCAATTAAGTCAAACGGAGCTCCAAGGAACTAAAGACAAGGCACAGAGTTCATGTATAAAAACCAGCCCAGGTACTTGATACCTAGACGACCAGATTCTATTTATTCTTATTTTACTCACAGTTAAAATTAGCTTGGTTATCTGATTTTTAAATTCCCAAGCACATTAGCTGTAACAAATTAAAAGGGGCTAAAGAAGCCACAAGGCTGGTTTAAGGAACAATGGGAATCACAATTTCAAATGCACAGGAGGCTGAGGCTACTTCTGTAGGACAAACATCCTACGGGCCACAAAGAGCCCCAGAGTGAACACTGCTTTAAAGCAGAATAAAGTCTAACATTCTAAGTTGCTAGAAAAGTTATTTTTATGTGGCATATTTACCTTTAAAAGGGAAGAAAGGGCATAATCCAATCCAAGAAAGATTTTCATTATGAACAGGTACTTTTGTTTTTTGGAAACAATAGTATGTCTTGTTTTCAAAAGGGTAAATCCTCAGCTTTAAAAACCCACATATCCATTATAAGTCATTTCCTTCAAGTCCCAAATAACTATAGTATTGGCGGCCAAATGGAACTACCTGGAGTCCAGACTTCAGTTAGAATGTCTGTGATTATTCCATTCATTCATTTGTGTATCTTCTTTTTTTAAGATTTACTTATTTATTTGAGAGAGAGAGAGAGCATGCACACGTGTGAGCATGCCAGGTGGGGGAGGGGCAGAGGGAGAGAATCTTCCAAGCAGACGCCCTGTTGAGCAGAGAGCCCCACGCAGGCTTCGATCCCCCAACCCATGAGATCATGACCTGAGTTGAAACCAAGAGTTGGACACCCAACTGACTGAGCCACTGCGGTGCCCCCATTTATTTGTACATCTTATTCCTCTATTATATAATCAAAAATTAGTGACCAGTGGGAAAGTAAGCATAAAAAAAATGAAGAAAGCATTACTTTCATCTTTAGCATCAATGTTTGAGATAATACTATGATGACCTTAGCTATTTTAAATATATTTTCTCATGTAATCTCTATAATCATGCAATTTAGCATTCTTATGTTATAGGAAACAAACTAACAAAAGCCCGGATAATCACAGAGGTCACAAAACCTATCCAAGAATACACAGCTGGGTCTGAATCCAGGTTGGGTTGACATGGCTCTGTCTGCCTCCCAGACAGCATGTGCCTTCATGGCCCACAAGGATTAAGTCCACCCAAGTAAACCATTTGCTGCTTTATAATAAGACAGCATTTATAAAATTAATTCTGAAAAAATCCAAAGCCTGTAATTTGGAAACATAGATCTACCCATTTGTCTTTAAGGACCAGACAAAACCAAATTCAGGAGCTTCTAATCAACTCTTGCTAAATATATTAAGAACATATCTTTTAGGGGCTCCTGGGTGGCTCAGTGGGTTAAGCCGCTGCCTTCAGCTCAGGTCATGATCCCAGGTCCTGGGTTCCGGCCCCGCATCGGGCTTTCTGCTCAGCGGGGAGCCTGCTTCCTCCTCTCTCTCTGCCTGCCTCTCTGCCTACTTGTGATTTCTCTCTGTCAAATAAATAAATAAAATCTAAAAAAAATAAAAATAAAAAAATAAAAATAAAAATAAAAAAAATTAAAAAAAATCTTTACAAAAACAAACAAACAACAAAAAAAACAAAACAAACAAACAAAAAAACATATCTTTTAGAATTATCTTCTGCCAGGAAAAACTTTGGCCTCTCCTGAGGAATTTCCTCAAGTATAATAAGGATAAAGATGCTTCTTATTTGTGTCCCTTTTTGTTTGGGTTACCGGGAAGCTGGGCAACCAATTACAGTATATATTTCCTTCAACTTCCTGTCAATGCTCTTAGTTTTCTATTTCTAGTTCAGGCTTATTGTATTTATTGTAAAGCCTATGTTTTTGAAAGTCACCTCAAGTCTTCTGTGGGAAAATCCAGGTTCAATAAATCATACGAAGGCTGATACAATTTATACATGTGTTTATGTATGTGATGGTAACATAAATGCTTCAGTATTTAGTTGATTATTTGTGCAACCACATTTATCTTTATTCATGTTCCTCGAGTAAAATCCAATATAAGTCTATAGTACCTGTCTATGATATGTGACAAACTGCCCAACAACATGAATCATGAATTAATTACATTCAGGGTTAAACATCTACATTAGTTTAACCTGATGGGCACAGACTATTTCCTAAGTATCATGGAATTATCTGCTATCTGATATCCAAAAGTTGTAAAACATGGGTACACACATACACAAACACACACATGCACACAGACAGGCAGACGCACACCGAACAGAAAGACTGAAAACTTAGCCAGTGTAATGTGTTAATAGCTGTGACTTAGAATATGAGGATGAAATGAAAAAAGATTCAAACTCATAGTATCAGAGGCGACATTTGTTTTCACGAGGGCTTCTAAGTGTTTCTTCTGAAGAACAAGAGTTACTTAAAATGACTTTTTTCCAAGCAATTTCATTTAAGGTGTTTGGGTGACTTCTCAGGAGTTTATGGTAGTTGCCAGCATATATGGATTTTACATCGCTGTTGCCAAGGGTGCAGGTTTAGAAATTAGAATGTCCTATTAAAATACTGTTTATTTTATTAATAATATTTTATTATTTTATTAATAATATTATTTTAATAAATTGTTTATTTTATTTCCAAACAAAATAAAAGTGTTTCATTTAATAAAGAGACTTTGGGGCCAAAGTTAGGGTCCTAATGAACCATTCTAAATTTCACTCTTAAAACATATCAGTTGTCCATTCTGTTAAAACAAATATGGTTTCAAATTGGGAAAAAGAGAAATTATTGGCAAAGGTTATAAATGGAGCAGCAAATCAGTGATAAAGAACTTAGATGCTTCATTTTTTTACTAGAAAAGTTATCTTTTAGCTACATTCTCCATGTGCTAGTTTCATCTTTCTTACCTCTTATCCCATTCCCTTTCAGCAAAAGATCTAGAAATACCTCTTCTTATCAATACAAAACCAACCAAAATCTATCTGGAAAAATATATTTGGAAATTTAGGAAAGCTATCATTCTTTTGTGTTTCCAAGACAGGAAGAACACATTATAGTAAGTAGGAAATAATAAATATTATTTTCCTTTTCCGCACCTTATAATAGTATTATGGACAACATGTTTGGGTCCCCCTAAAATTCATATGTCAAATCCCACTCCCAGTGGGATGGTTTTAGGAAGTAGGCCCTTTGGGAGGTAATTAGGGTTATACTGGGGCATGAGGGTGGAGCCCCATGATGGGAGTTAGTGTCCTTACAAAAAGAAAGATGGGTTAGGTCTCTGTGCCACATGAGGATTAACCAGAAGACAGCTGCCTACAAACCAGGAGGAGGGCCCTCCCCAGACACCAAACCTGCCTGCATCCTGATCTCAGGTTTCTCAGTTTCCAGACACATGAGAAAGAAATGTTTGGTGATTAAGCCACCCAGGCTATGGTATTTTTGTTACAGCAGCCCAGACTGACAAGGACAAATACCCTTTCAAGAACTTGCAGGTGGTGAAAGTATTAGTACACTATCTTGAAAGTCCGTTTAAACTGCATCTCTGAGCTATGCTGACCAATCCTTTTAGATGCAGCCCAACCCTCCTATTTCTGGTTATCACCTGCATTCAAGGGAGAAACTGTTTTTGTCATCCTAAGTGGTAAGGGCGACAGGCACAGAATGTGACAATTCATTTTCTCTCCCTTTCTGTTTACAATCCAGGGTGGCATCACCGTGCAATAATTAATTGACCTGCCCAGAGAACAAATAAATCACACATTCAATATGCTGCTTGGAATTTGCAGCTCATTTCTGCGGTGCCGCGGTGGGGTGCGGCTAACGTATGGGGTTGGTAAGCTCTTCTGACATGTCTCCAAGTCTTCCGAAGCTCTCGTAAGGGTATGGTGGTGAAATATGACAGAGATCACGACCCAGTTACAATAGCATGTGTTCCAAATCAGTAGCTATCAGAACAGAACACATAACTACAACAAAACCCGTACAAGCGCCGCCCATGGTGAGGAAGGTAAAGAGGAACGGAGGAACTATCTTCAGAATGATTCAACAATACCACAGATTGCCTGGCTCCTACTAAGTATGTGTGGACCGTGCGTGCCTCCCAAGAGATTCCTGGTATTGCCTTTATCAGACATTCTCTTTTTGGGAAAGGAAAATAAATCAGAGAGACATTTGAGACTACCTATATACCATGCTAACTTTCCAGGTGTTTTTATTTCCTCTTGTTTACAAGTTCAGAGGTCATTCCTTGGGGATTCTATAAGTGTGTCTTCATAAAAGTGTCTTGATAATTCTGTGAAGATTCAAAGTCTCAGATTATTATACTTCAGGGACTATTAGGACACCTATTTGTTACTTATTCTCAAATGTATATAATCAAATGTTACTGTCACAGCAAACCAACAGACTACCTATAGACCAGAAGTAGATCAAGTCCCTAGTAAGAGGGAAATGACTTTAATAGAATCCTTGCTTGAATTTTAAATCAGCCCATGACATGAGTCATGCAGTCCAAAGCCAATGTACTGAAATACTTCTTGATCAGTTGCAATTCCACTGCTATTTATTAGTAATAAAAAGAGAGCAATGACCTCAACCATTGATCTCATACTTAAATGTCTTATTAGATAGACATTTATTTCACAAGTCTCCCAAATTCCTTATGATAGAGTATCAAGGGCAAGTTTGTGGAAGGGACTGTGATATAGACTAGGTTTTGCCATATCCCAGCTCTGAAGACTCCAGATCTGAGGAAACTCCGCTATCCTGAACCTTCAGAGATCTCCAGAGAGTAGAAAAAGTTAATCAGGAGAACCGCATACCCAAAGGGCAAAATAAACTTAACTGGAGATGACAATTAGCTCCTTTTTAACCATAGTCAAAGAATTTTAACAGTGGCATGTAATGAGAAACTTTTAATGGAAGTGACCTTATGATTCATCAAATGAGATTACAGAAGGATATGCTCACAATCTCACAGAAATTGTCAAGATCAAAACAATCATTAAGTGGCATTTGTAAAATCTATCATGATAGAGTCATTATCATCCCTGACATACAAATAGCTTTGCTATATGAAGATGATGTGTTTTATTGCTTGAATTCAGAATTGCTCTGAAAACCCCTATGGGAAGTTATCAAAAACATATGAACCCCTTTGTCTGACAATGGAATGTCCTTAAAAGAGAACCACTAGGTAAATTATAAGTTGTGTGCTAAATTACCTCATTATTTGAAGCCAGTTTCATTCACAGGCATAAAATTCATCTTTGATATTTAGTTTGGTAGCTACCATAAAATGAGCTGCTAACATAAATGATCATATTGGTTGGAGTTGTATTTTCTCAATTTGTGCTGGGCTTTCTTTTCTTCAAATATTTTTATTTAATCAGTAATCCCTCTCATCAAACAACTTTTAACTAATTATTGTATTACAGTTATAATTCTTCACCAAGTTTTCTTGATGACATATACTATGAGTGGATAATATATCAGTTAAGCTGTTAAAAGCTGTGGAACCATACTCAAAAGTTGATGGATAATCAAGGCTTGTTTGAAATATAATTAATTGGTCACCATCTAGAAGTTTTGAAATAAATTCTTCTCAATTCCCACTACTAAATATTTTCACGATCCCAGAGGTTGAACTAATTTCAGCAAAATCTATAAATCTGAAAATGGCCATTTCAAATCTCTTAATGTTAACATGAGGTTGCAGAGAATCTCTAGAAAAGCTTTTCTCACATGCAGCATAGGTGGTTTATCTCCCACCTATGACAGGTCTGTAAGAAAGACATTTTTGTTTTTCCCTATTAGAGAATGTGAATTTGGATATAATTACAGAATGAAATATTTCTTTCAAGAATGAAGTAAACTTATGGCCTCATTTCACTTAACCAAAGCAAATGTGAAAGAAAAACTATTGCTTAGTTTTGGAAGCACAGGTATCCAGTCAGCTTTTCCTTTCTGTCTAGACACTTCAGATTTCTTTTATTTAATCAATTTATTTATTTATTTATTTATGGCAGGGGAAGGGTAGGGAGAGAGGAAAAGAGTCTTTTTTTTTTTTTTTTAAAGATTCTATCTATTCACTGGACACAGAGAGAAATAGAGAACACAAACAGGGTCCAAGGTCAGCAGCGGACAGAGGGAGAAGCAGGCCCCTCACGGAGTAGGGAGCCTGATGCAGGGCTTGATCCCAGGACCCCAGGGTCATGACCTGAGTGGAAGGCAGACACCCAACCGACTGAGCCACCCAAGCACTTGGAGGGCGAGAGTCTCAAGCGGACTCCTCGCTGAATGAAGAGCCCCATCTCAGAAACCTAAGATTATGGCCTTAGCCAAAGTCAAGAGCCAAAACTTAAAGTGACAGAACCACCCAGGCACCCCAGATTTCTTGTTTAAGGATAAGTGACTGAGTTTCAAAGTCAACTGTGCTTGGTGATGAAGGCATGCTTATGATGTTGCTGGAACATGACCCTTGTCCTCCAACTACTGAAAAGAAAGAAAACTATCCCTTTCAGAAACATCTGTTGCATCTCCAGGTGGCAGGTGATACTAAGTGAAGTGGAAGCATACCACAGTAGGATAAATAGGGAACTAAACTATAAACTTGAAGTTCCAAGAACACCAGCCTGACCTCATTTCTTAACTTGAGCCCTGGTGTTTAATTACTCTTGCATTTACATTTCCATAAGTAAAATGAACATGAAAATGTAACCCATTTAGGAGTGATTTGAGTAATGACCCATAATGTTGATCAAGAAACACTTGGTAAATACTTGCTAGGCTTTTTAATCACAGGACATTTAATGCTCGGCAGAACGAATAGATTAGAAACAGATTTTCTTAATCTCCATAGCAAGAACTGAGCAGAAGTATAAACTCCAAAAGGGGTATTTAATATATAATAGTAGTTAAAAATAACTGCATTAAAATGAAACTGACATGAGGATATCTAATCCAACCATATGGGCCGAAATGCTTCTGGCTTGTGATGACTTGAAGATTGATTGGCATAAAACATAACCATTAAAAAACTCAAAATAAGAAAAAGGCACCTGAGAGAAAGTAATCACAAGAAGCCTTTAAGGTAGTGAATTTTTTTAAGTAAAACCTAAATAGAAATCCTAAAATTCAAAAAGTAAACTTGTATAGGTATCCAGTGGCTTAATTCATGCAAAATATTTTATAGTACCCATGATACTCTGATTTTCATCCCTGCACAGTGAGGACTAGAGACATGCACATGTATGTGTTTTATTGCTTTTCCTGCGAAAGTGATTTTGATGTGCTTTGCACTATCAATTATTGTAATTTCTTAGAAAATCAGGTCTCACACTTATTTCCTAAGAGCTCAGGAACTTTTCTCAATTAAAATCTGATGAAGAACCATAGTAGGTACGAGAGGTGCAAGGGCTCCCACGCTGGGAAGCAGGGAGTCTGGATCTCCATTCACTCAGTTCCCCTGTCTTAGGATGGCAGCTAAGGTATCTCTTTTGGACCCTGGTAATTTAAGGGACTTTTGTCTTACAAAGAACTGGATAATAATAGAACCATGGAACTAGACGTGTGTGAGATAGATACATATCTCTTTCAGTCTAATTCTCGTTTTGTAGAAAAGGAAAATGAAAGCTAAAAGAAAGACTTAGCCCTTCAAAGCCCTGTATCTAATTATCACTAAAGAGAGCCTGAGAGAGAGGGAAAGAATGACCATTTTGAGTATCAGCAGGTACTGTGCTGATCCCGGCCTCTTAAGACTCAGAATGGTGTTCTTTCCGTTCTTCCCAGGAACAGAGTAAACAGACTGAAGACCAAAATAGTTAGTTGACCAGGCTTCCAGAAGAATGTACAAGTAATGGAAAAAGAGGGAAAATACTGAGGAACAGCTACGTGACCAAAACCAGTGGAGGGGGCTCTCCAAATGAGCTACCCAAGTGTAGTTCAGACTTCAGTGCTCCAAATTCTATTTTTGTTTTTCAAGTTTGTGTTCTCATTTGATAAATGCTGAGAGTGGTGGAGGATTAGCATCAGATTCATTACCAGGACGACATCCTGCACAGGCACTGAATTGCCTTTTCCTTGCTGCCTCAGCAAGAACACTTGAGATGCCCAAACACCAAAGGAAGGGTGCTTATTAGCAACGAAAACATCAGAAGCCACCATAGAGGACATGTAGAACATCAGCGTCTCTTAGTCTATAAATATCCTCGCTACAAAATTCTGCTCTGAAACAGATCACAAGGTATTCTTTTCAAATTACATTGTTTATGTCTCCTCATAAATGAAGTGGAAAATAGAACAAATGAGGAACAAAAGACGTCTCCCTTTGTGCAAGCATAAAGGTGGGCAGTGTCGCTGTACACTCTGTAGTTGAAATAAACTGAAATGAACATAATCTGGGGAAAGCTCCTGCTGGAAGCTGGTCTTATGCGGTATTAGAACAGCTGAGAGCTTCTCCAATTTTAATGTGTATACAATCACCTAGGGATCTTGTTAAAATGCAGATTCTGACTCTGCAGATTAGGTTTGGGACTGAGATTTTGTATTTCTGGAAACCCCCAGGTGATGCTGATGTTGCTGTTTTTGTAGACCCCGTTTTGAGTAATGAGAGAGGGGACAAGGTAATGGCCACAAAATATGCGACACCCTTAGTGGGATTGCGTGGTTAAATTTCCTTTCTTTCTTTCTTTCTTTCTTTCTTTTTTTTTTAATTCTCAAAATTTAAACTTTGAGTTCTACAAGCATCTAAGTAACCCGAGGAGAAGTAAACTGTTAAGCTCCAGAGAGTAAAATACATTCTGATACAACCATTTAGACTCTATTTTCGGACCAACAAGACATTTTTATTTCAGGGTTATGGACACACTCATTGAGATCAGATCATTAGAAAATTTCATCAAGTACTTTCCAAAATCATCTGTGTTTAGCCAAACTATTTCCATTATCGATCTTCTATACATAGCATCAAAATATTTTAATTTCAACTTTACTGAAATTATTTTCTGGATCAGTTATTTTCCATGCAAATTTTACAAATTTTATTTTCTTCGTCTAACAAATTTTATTACTGTGCATTCTCTTTGTGGTTATTACTTCAACACATCCAACTTTAAGGGGTGAAAATTTTATAATTTTGAATTTGTTCTACATTATTTGATTCTTCTGGAAAGATTAAGATGTGCTGTTTTAGCTTTTGTCAGAATCATTTGTGTTGATTAATTTCTACACAAATGTTTATTATAAATTTTATAAAAGAGAACTTGCATTTATTTTGCAGAACAAATGGCCTAAGAGGAGAAAGGCACTGAATCTGGGGACATAATTGAGTTATCTTGGAATTAATGAACTCTGAAGAAAGGAGGATCTTGAGATTAAAAAAAGAAAAGAAAACAAAATGTTTCAAGAATGTATAAGGCAAGGAAAGATTTGCAGAGGAAATATCAGATGCAAATAAAATATGCTATAATGAAAAGCAATTTTACTTACTCTCCAACAAACACACCATCTGCTCTACCTAGAGTGTCAGTAATTGAAATCAATCCTCCACCAACCTTGTAGCATAATGGTTCCTTTCAGATGTTTCCTTTTCTTTCCCAATAGTTACCCATCTGCATTTGTGAAAGTTTCATGGAATTCTCTAAACACTGCCATGGATCCCATTTACTCACAAAATCTCATAACTTCACACTGACATTATTTGTCATTGTGCTTCTAGTCCATCAAATCAGATCAATCAATCAATCTTTAAATTTCCAATTTTTTGATGAAATACATTTATATTTACATTTACTGAGGCAGCCACACATGCAGTGATCATGATATTTAACTACTGTCTCCCATTAAAATAGCTTATATGAACATTTTGAAAGTGTATCAGTATATGCTGTATTTTAAATTAAAAAAAAATGAAAATGTCTATGGGATGTATACTACATTCTGTATACATTCCTGACTCCTGTTTATGCTATCTTCATAACAGAAAGTTCTTTTTTGAATTCACATTAATAAGGCAGTTAAAATGATCAAATACACTTTCATGGCTTCTTGGCATTTTCAAAAAAATTAAATTGTGAGTTAATAAAAAATTACATATATGCAAATTAGTGGTCATCTGCTTCCTCCTTTCTTCCTAAAATTTCACATCTCTCATTTCTTTTTGCTCCCACAGTCATAACTTCCATTTGAGTTACTTCTAGCAGTTAACAGTCATTATTTGGAAGACTAGATCCTTGTGAGAGAAAGGAATAAGTCATGATAGGGCTTCGGAGTTTCCCATCACAGAGCACACATATATACTCGTCTAAGGAAGTGGCTTAAATCAATCAATAAAGTCTCATGAGCTTATGTTTTCCCACTCTCATGTCAATTTTAAAACATGGGTAGCAGATTAATGCCAGATACTATTTTTTATCTTCTCAAAAACCCATATGAGGGCCAATGACTACTCTACCTCCAAAACTCTTTCTACAGAGCAATTTTCCAAAGCTGTCAGACATTTTCAGTATGATACTCTATCATAGGTTGGTTTTGTATCTCTAAACCACAAAGTCACTTGAATTAGAAAACAAATTCTGGAGTGAGTGCAAATGCTTATGAAAATTAAAAGTGTAAGGCAATCATAAAAATGCCATTGATAATGTTCCTTGAATTCAGGGGAAGTCTAAGTGACTAACTTCTTAATATCATAAATACTTGAATAATGTGTGTTACTGTTGGGTAAATTTTTAAAATTTTTCTGAGATAGACTACCATACATCCCACTTAAAAGAAAGATATTTATGAAATTTATTTGAATTTTTCAAAGTTTCAGAAATGGTTAATATTTCTTACTTATCCTGATTTGTTTATACTTCTTTGCAGTAATGACAGTGAAGAAAAACACCAGTACTTGAACATTTGAGAGAGAGGGAGGGAGGGAGGAAGGAAAGAAAAGAAAAAAGAAAAGAAAAGAAAAGAAAAGAAAAGAAAAGAAAAGAAGAAAAGAAAAGAAAGACATGGAAAATGTAACAGTGATATTTTCACATGGAAGTTCTAGTTATAAATCAGGCAATGTTTTTATATTAAATCAATATAATGTCAACAATTGTTATTTCTTTGAGTGACATCTTGCCAAATAAGAACCAATAGTTTAAAAAGGTGGTAAAACCCTAGATTCTGGATGGATGGTTTATGCAAAACATGAAAAACATAGAGAAGACTTTAAACTGGAAATTGTGATACTCCTCACTGAATACCAATCCCCGAGTTACCTGTGGGATATGGACTGGGATGTGCAAAATTTCAGACCTAGATTTACTGCAAGTATCTGAGTTCTTTGAGTCTGCTGCTTAATTTACCCATGTCAGTACAAGGCACTAGAGCTGAAAACACTGCTCTAAATCCTACTTTAAGACTTGTTTAAATGGCCTTCAATAGGTTTGTACCAACCACAGTAAAACATGATTCAACGGTCAATAACAGGAAAGAGGTTGATTGCTTAGACCATCCCTGACCTCAAGGGACATGTTATCAAATGGCATTTTGTGATCAATCTACAATTTTAATTTTCATAAGCATTTTACTTATGAAATTTACTTCAAAATTTTTTCCCCACTCAAGTTAGGAGTATGGTGAATGGAAGTAAAGAATGTGATTGTGCTTTTTAGTATGGCAGCTTTGGTGTTATTTAGCAGAGTGCCACTGAAGTAGCTGCTCCCAATATTTTTTGCTCTCCTACCAATACCATATAAGAAACAATGATGTCATTCATTCGATCACCCAGCCTTTAAATCCTCCCAGGTCAGCGGGGACAGCCTTTGTTCTATGGGTCAAAAAAGTTGCCTGCACTTCTCTGCAAATGAGTATCTTAAAATAGACTAACCGATACATTAAAGGAATTTCATATATATATATAATTATTTTTATATATATATATACATATGAAATTCCTTTAATGTATCGGTTAGTCTGGCAATTTTATATATATTTATATTTATATATTATATATATAAAATATATATATAATATATACATATTATATATATATATGTACACACACACACATATGTATTCTATGTTGGACATTACATGTTAAGAGGAACCTGACAACATTGAGCCCATTAATAAAATAGTAATCATTACTGTTGAAAACTTTGGAAACAAGGCAAGGGGGTAATGGCAGAAAAAGTTACTTAGCATGAACAGAGGTAAGAGAGGAATGAATGGAGGAGACAGCTAGGAGGGAATGGAAGAGAGAATGAGAGAGATAGAGAAAAGGAGAGAGGGAGGAATGGGATGGGACAGGGAATATGTTAGCTACCTTTGAGTATTAGAAAGGTCATTTTAGACATATTGTGTTTGCTCTAAAAAAGAAAAAAGATCTAATAGTGGAAATTATAAGAAGGCAAAGTTCAACTGTCTAAACAGTCTTGCCAAAGTGACACTGCTAGGACTAAAAGTATTTAAAAAGAGGCTGGAAAACCACTCTCAAGATTGATTAGAAGAGGAGCGCCTGGTTGGCTCAGTCATTGGGCGTCTGCCTTCGGCTCAGGTCATGATCCCGGGGTCCTGGGTTTGAGCCCCACATCAGGCTCCCTGCTCAGCAGGAGGCCTCTTCTCCCTCTCCCAGTCCCCCTGCTTGTGTTCCCTTCTCTCACTCTCTCTGTCAAATAAATAAAATCTTAAAAAAAAAAAAAAAAGACTGGTTAGAAGATGCATTTGTACTTGTGGATCAGGACCAGATCACTGTTTTTCAAACTTTAATTTGCACATGAAATACACATGAACCATGCAGAGTCCTCCCAAAAGGTCTGGGGTAGAGCCTAAGATTGAGTACTTCTAGCAAGCTCCCCAGCGATGCCCACACCACTCCTCTGTGGAACATCCTCTGAGCAGCGAGGGACCAGATGATCCTTGAGGTGCCTTCCCACTGTAAATACGAGCATTTCCTCAGCCAGGGAATGAAATAAAGAAAATCACAAGTCGAGAGTTAGCTACACTGCACGCTCAAATTTCATTGATAAAATAACTACACCACCCTGTCTTTTTAGAGGCGGAAAATAGCTGGAAAACAACACTTGAGAGATAATAGCCTAAGCACTGGGTAATGATACTAAAATGCCCTCAGAGCAAATTGGCAGCGGTTCCCAATTCATACCCTGCATAGACAAGTGTGAGGAGCTTGGAACCGAATGGAACAGCTAATACTGAAATTGGACCCTGCCAGCTAATAGCATGTTCACACAAGCCCGTGTTTAGGGAACAGAGACTGAAGACTGAAGAACTCCTTGATGAGACAAGGATCAGGATATGTTGTAGCATTGAGCCATAGCGGGAGTGGAATTACACACCAATGGACTGAGCTTGTCTGTCTTCCATTTGACCTTTGGCCTCAAGCAAACCCAAGAAGGAAAGAGAATTGGCATGTTGGTTGCATCTCATGCTACTTTTAATCAGCTGCAAGATTTTGCTGCCCTTGAGAACACTGTTCCTTCTTCTGTGTGAACAGCTTGAGCACAGGCCAACTGAAAGGCTGCCACTCGGTCAACAGGAAGTGGACGTGGACAAAAGGTCCAAGTTTAGGAATGCCTCTCTGGATTTTATTTTGATGTAGAGCCTAGTCAAACTCAGTTCTTATGGCCAGATCCAGGATAAAAATGTGCGCACAGGGTAACTGGGGCCCTTTAGAAAATATTTTTTAAAGTCACAGTCTCCATAACACATACTCAGAAACTCAGCTACAAGAAAAACCAGAATGCGAGAGAGGAAGATGAATTCCTTAATTAAAGGTACTTGTTAATTACATTTAAAATACATGTTTATTACTGTTTCTCTCGCTGAAAGAAATTCATTTTTCGGATGCTTCCTTCTACTCTGTGTGGTCAAAAGAGGTCATCCTGAAGAATTTAAAGGGAACCACTCATATCTCGTAGTCCCAAATGTTTTGTGAAATCAGTGTCTAGCACATGTATTTTAATGGAGCCTCACCACTCCTTAGGCATTTTAAGAGCAGGTGTGTCTCCTTCTTCTCTGCATGCTTTCATGCTGTAAGGTACTGAGCTTCACTGAGACCCTCGTAACTTGTGGACCCAGACAGATACAAGTTCAAATCCTCCTTCCGCCACTTCTTGTGTATGGCACTCTAGCCTGAATTCTGGGTGTTGGAACCAGACATGATAACTGCTGAGAAAGAATAGGTAACAAAATAGGATACATAATAAATGCCATCGGAGAATTTTATCAGAATACTCCTAGGGTTGTTGTGGGCATTAAAAGGGATCGTGTGAGTAAAACTTCTTAAATACAGTAAGCTGTCAATGGTAGATGGATCATAGAAAGTCACTGTTGTAAGATTATCTGCCTCATTAAAGCTGACTTTCCAGGAATCAAACTGACTCTGTTCCCAAGAATGTGGGATGGTTTTATTACAATGTCATTTCCCTCAGTAACACTGGAGTTGCTGAAAAAGATATATCTGGGTCTTTAACCCTCTGAATATCACCTTCCAAAAAACAAAAAACAAAACAACAACAACAACAACAAAAAAAACCATTCAGTGATGGAAATGAAAAAGCATAGAAATGGACAGTCAGCCTGTGGGAGATGAGACTATTGAAACATGAAAAGAGAAAAGGAAGGAAAACAGTTTGGAAAAACAAACAAAACCAAGTGGCTGTCTGAGTTGAAGAATCTAAGCGACAGCTAGACAATATTAAGATCAGTGAACCCATTTCTTCAAGTGAGTATTTGGTAAGCACCCTGCACTAGATGCTCAGGGAGCTCGGCAGGTATCTTGAGAGGCAACAGAGCACAGCGGTTAGGAGAATGGACACTGGGGCTGGACAGCCTAGATTTGAATCCAAACTCTGCCACTTGTTATACGAAGTTGGGGAAGTTATTGTGCCTCAGTTTCTCCATCAGAAAAGTGGGGATGTTAGTTTTGCTTACTTTTCAGGGCTCTTGTGAGGATTAAAAAGAAATTACTACATGAACAGTACACACAACAGTGCTGGTACATAAGAGGGGCTATGAACAGGGACCA
The DNA here is from genome assembly GCF_902655055.1 of Lutra lutra. NCBI lineage: Eukaryota > Metazoa > Chordata > Mammalia > Carnivora > Mustelidae > Lutra > Lutra lutra. The sequence goes on along the minus strand of NC_062278.1, from coordinate 147,851,191 downwards.
TGTATACCAAACACTATTCTAACATCCATAATGCCACAAAAGAGGAAAGGGACTAAGGAAGGACATGGGAGTTATGAATTCAGATGACACCTCATGTATGCTGGTCAGTTATCTGTTGGCCTACAGAACCATTCATCTGCTCTATATCTTTGGAAAGTGCATTTCCCAGGCTCCGTTGCCAAATGGATTCCAGAAGGTTTAGCCAATGGGAGGTACTGAAAGAAGAGTAAAGGCCTGAAGAAGAAGAGGATATATTTCTTTCCCCTACAGTGTCTTCTCCTGATCCCTGCTCCCACCAGAGAGCCCATCTGTAGTTCCCAATTTCACTGGATGGCCCTAGCTTCTGGGTCATGGTAACCCTACCTCCTTCAGTAGTAGGTAGCTGTGCTAAAAGCTTCCTATAACCCTGCCCCCTCCCTCCATCCCTCCAGACCTTGACAGCTAGCAGTTTCTTGCCATCCTAACCTCTGGGTCACCCATCTAGACTGTGTTTAGCTTCTTATCTGTTCCATCTCTATGCAAATAATTCCTCTGTAGGTACTGCCTAGAGGCATTTACATTTTCCTAACTGTACCTTGATTTTATAACATGTCAAGTCTTGTGAAATGGGTAAGTCTGGGTTATGGAGATAAAGAACATTCCAAACTGCCTGCATGCCCAAACTAGATTAAATAACTCATGATCTTAAACTTTCAACAAAGAGGTCAACTGTAGTTCTATTTTGGTAGATACATAATTGGCTGGATGAGCTTTCTGTCCGCAGGTTGTTAAAAGGTTCTGGAGCTAGCCTCTCTGGGCTTCAATTCCGATTCTGTCACTTCTGATTATAGCTCCTCTTATTTGGTTTCTGGCTCTGTCCTTTACCGATTATGTGCCTCTCCTTGCCTCAGTTTCCTCATCTGAAAAATTGGAATCACAATAGCACTAATGTTACAGTGAGGATAAATGAATTAATATACATCAAGAGCTGAGGAGAGGACTCGGCACAAAGTGCTCCACATTTTACTGTTTTCATCAAAAAATAGCGAGAAAATTTTTCTACACAAATTTACACAATACGAACTCAATTTTCTGGCACCTCAGTTCAATAGGGAAGTTTAAATCCATTAAGAGTGAGATTGTTCATAGGGACACAAGCTTGCTGAGGGCTGGTGCTCTGGCTCTACGGATTTCTGTTGTATTCCAGCACCTGGCACGTGCAAGGCTCAGGCTAGGAGCCCACTAGGAGGAAACAGGTGAGCAGAGATCCAGGAACTATGTTTTTCTGACTTCCAAAGTGGGGAAAGCCCATTAAAACTTGAATTTTGAGATACAGATTGTTAAATAACAAGAAACAGTAAGAAGGAAATAAACGAAGAAAAATCTGAAAGGCATAGGATCACAAAACCTGCCTACGAACTAAGCACTATCTATTCCAATTTCTGAGGCTACTGAAGTGAGCAATTTGGGCGTCATGAAGCTTTATGTTAGCTGCAAAGACCAAAAAAAAAAAAAAAAAAAAAAAAAGAAAAAAGAAAAAAAGAGAGAACAAAATATTTAGTACAAGAAAGGATGGAATAAAATAAAATATACCAAAAAATAACATAGTGTGGTAAGAGTGACAAAGTGAGAGGGTGTTATTTTAGATAATACTGTCATGGGAGGGACTCTTGAAGAAATGACATTTGAGCAGAGAACTGAACATGGTCAACAGTGACCCCATACCCTCTCTGGGGAAAGTATATTACAGGCAGATGAAACAGTTAATATTAGTTAATATGAACCTTGACCTTTGGAGGTAATACACTGTAATTCCTTTCAAATTTGCGTGTCTATGACATAAGATTCTTTAAGCTCATTGAGTAGAATTAAATGCCAATGAGTTAAGATGGGAATCCATAATGAAATGGTACATGTATCTTTGAAATCACAAAGAAATCAGCACTTTTAGTGTTTTGCTGAGAGATAGCAATAAAGCATAACACACCTTTTATATTAATCTCTGCATAGTACATAGGCATTCTTGATCTGGAAGAACTAATCCTCCCCAAAGTGTTGACTTGTTTATCAAATGAAACTACTTCCACCAACATAAAGATACACTCTCATTTTTCTCAGCTTAGGTGAGCCACCTTTGTTTTGTATAAATCTTGTAAAACTTCTATTCAGCCTTCTGTGCTGACTATATTTATTTGCCTTCTTGGAAATACCTTCTGCAAGATAAGACAGATAAAAATTGGAATTTCCCTAGGTCCAGAAAGTTAGTACCATCCAACGGAAATATAATACATGGCACAAATGTAATTTAAAATTTTCTATCGGGTGCTTGGGTGGCTCAGTCGGTTAAGCGTCTGATTTTGGCTCAGATCGTGATCCCAGAGTCCCAGGATCCAGCCCCGCATCAGGCTCCCCCCTCAGTGAAGAGTCTGCTTCTTACTCTGCCCCTCCCCAGCACTTGTGCTGTCTCTTTCAAGTAAATAAAATCTTAAAATAAATAAATAATAAATAAATCAATAAAATTTTCTTTTTTAGCAGCCACATTAAGAGGAAAAATTAGTTTTCTTTTGTTTAACCACCTATCCAGAATGTTATCATTTTAACATGTAGTTGCTATTAAAATCGTTAATGAGATAGTTTACCTCATTTTTTTGGTACTAGGTCTTCAAAACCTGGTATGTATTTTACACTCACACCTCAGTTTGGACTAAGCCAAGTGCACAGTAGCTACATGTGGGTTATGTCTACTTCACTAGATCTAGATTATTAGAATGAAAGTACCATCTTAATAGTGGGACTAAGGTGGCCAAATGTAGCAAAAAAAAAAAAAAAAAAACCCAAAAAACAAACAAACAAACAAAAAAAACCAGGTAATCTGGTTAAGTTTAAAGTTCAGGTAAACAAAATAATAATTATATAGGACACATTTATACTAAAAACTCATATTAAGCATACTTCTACTAAAAATGTGTTTGTGTTTATTTGAAGTTCAAATTTAATTGGAGTGCCTATGTTTTATTTGGAAACTCTAATTAGAATGGAAGTTAAAGTTTCTGGCCACCACTCAATAAATCAATAAATCACAGAAAAGTTACCATGAAACACCAAATAATGACAATACCTTGCAATGCCAGTGTGCAGCTTCCATTAGAATACCAATACAGCAGTGTGAATGTATTTTGGAGGGGAAAATGAGGTGCACATTTGAGATTTCAGCAGTGAAAGCTACCCTATAAAGTCACCCTCACTGACCTAGTTGACAGGAAGTATAAAAGCCAAGGAGGATGTTTGCAGATAGAAATCAAAGAGCCAAAAACCAGCCAGCCTGGCAGGCAAACCAGATTTGAGTTCTGGTGGACCGCTGAGATTCACACTCTCATCTGAGGAGAATGGCGCAGTCCTAGATGGTTTTCCAACTGTGGCTCACACCTCAGAGGTAAAAGAAGAGCTGGAGGGGCTGGGAAGCTAAAGGCATACAGATTCTCACCAAAGTTTCCAATTATGGTGCTCCCCCATTATTTGTTTCAGATCCATGGGCATCTAATATGTTATTTTACTGCATGAAAAGGTTTAAAAATCAAGAACTTCTAAAACAACCCTCAGTTTCATAATGCTAGAGCAGCACATAGGATAAGCTCCTATATATATGCTTTTAAATTATTTATGTGGCACAAACATAGTAACAATAATGTTAATAGCAAATCAAAGAAAATAATCCTTGTCATCTTATACCCACTCAAATTATAGCATTTTCATTTTTGTTGTCTCCTTCCAGCCCTTTTCCTTATGCATAGAGAGTACAATCATTGCAGAAATGCATTTATTCTCATTTTTTACTTAATATTATATCATTTGAATTTTCCCAAGATGCAACATAATCCTCGCCATGATTACTGCGTACTAGTATTCTGTTCAATAAAAATATGGTTAAAATTCTTTTGGGGGTGGCTGCTTGCCAGTATCCACCTTTGACTTTCAAATCGGTTTCCAACCTGGATATATTCTAATCCCAGACATGTACTTTTGTCTACTCGACATCTTCACTTGGTCACCACACCTCTCAAAGGCAACAGTCCTAAATGCAAACATGTGGAACCTGTCTAGCATTGTTCTTCTCTTTGTGCGTTCTGTTTCTAGGTGAATGAGCCAAGACAGTTGCCCAGGTTATTCCAGGCTCTCTCTTCTCTCCCTTCCGATCTCCACCTACCCTCGCCATCACCTGACTCTGTCAAACTGACCTCACGCTTCTTGAATCTCTTAAATCTTCTTTCTTCACATAGCCCCTCCCCAATTCCGCCCTCATAATTTCCCCTGTATAGTTCTCCAGGTGACTTTCTTCGTTTGGATTAGATTCTGATCCAAGATTAGTTCCCAGTAGTGTAAAAGCCAAGCTAAAATGTCTATGGGCCTTGAAACATATGAACAAATTGCATTCTAGAAGAGTTGTACCAATGTACATTGCAACTATCAATGGAAGGTATGACAATTTTACTGTGATTGTTACCAATCAGGCTATTAATTGGGTTTTTTTTTGGGGGGGGGACACAGAAATATATGTTGGGCCTATGTAAAGCAATTATTCGCTTCACATCTCTATCGTGGTCCCCCAGCAGCCTTGCTCACGTAGGTATCCCTATCATGTTCAGTTTGTTGTTTGTTTTGTGTTTGTGTGTGAACATCACCATAAAATCTTTATGGGAAAACTGAATACTTTATTTGTTAAGACACAATTAAAACGTCATCTTCCTCACCTTGTAACAAACAGTGTGTAAGTGGACCCCTGCCTTCAGCGAATTACAAACTGTGAATAAGCTTACCAAATCTTACCAGTTTTGAAAGATGAACAAAGAAAGCAGTGAAGTGTGTTGACAAGATGAAAATGGTCACTTAAACTTTAGACATTTCCTGCCAAGGTAAAAAGAGAGTTGCTAATTTACCCTGAAGCTTACAAATGTTTTCATATTCCCTTCTGTTAAAGGATGCATCTTTAATAATGGCCTTCTTTTACTATGGAAGAGGTCTGGAAGAACTATCCATACGCATTTGTTAACAACAGGAACTTTCTATATTTTTCCTGAGGCATTTTCATTATTTGTATGTGTTCATGCATGGAATTGGCTACTTTATAGCCTAAAACAAGAAACGAACACAGCAGTCTGATTATCTAGAAGATCTATGACATCGTCCCAATACTATCATGACAACTTGTAAACTAGCTGTTCTATTTTTAAAATTCAAGAGACAACTCATCTCTAAGTGGCTGTGGTCCAAATAGGAAAACTGGATATTTGTTTAGTACTTCTCCAAAATGAACCACAGTGAATCTGACTGAGCCCTTGATGAACCTGGTGCCAGCTACACTCCACGGTCTGGGCCGAGTCTGGTGTCAGATTCACAATGGCCATAGAATATACACTTGTGGGTGCATTAATGAAAGCCCTGCACTCAGAAAGAGCAAAGAGGCAAGGACTATTTTTAAAAATGTAGGCACTGCAATGGACTCTGACTAATGTACAACAGGCTTTTTTCCTGCCCTCTTCGTTACTCCCAGATGTTCTACAAGTCACGGTTTTGCAAAGGCTACAAGATTGATATTTATTTAAAAAACAAACAAACAAACAAACAAACAAACAAACTGGGGCATGTGGTGTAAGATTCAATGTTTTCACTTAGAACTCTACTCCTTGTAGGTGTCAGTATCCCCTTGATGTTTCTTATCCCCAAGTACCACTTTTATCTTTCAGTAGATTTTAGAACTGCCTTGACTTTTGTGTAACCTCTTCTCTAAATACAACTGGTCTCTGTAAGGATATGAAATCAACATACATAGTTAAGAAGTACATGTGTCAGTACATTTGGGTTTTGTTTTTTGGTTTTTGGTTTTTTTTTTCAACATCTGCGGAACATTAATAATGATGAAATTGCTAATCCAACGTCTTCGCTGCTGCCTTGGAAATTTAAGGTACTTCACACCATTGACTACTCATTTTTAGAAATGTTACTCCCTCAGCTTTTATGACATTGAGCCCTGTCCATTTCTCTGGGTTTTCTTGCTTGCCCTTAAACACTTACTCTCCTTAGTCTTCTGCTGTGTGCCACCCCATATCCCCTCCTTCCAGGATTTAATCAATGCTGCTATGGATTAGATGACCCTGACCCTTCTATCATCATCTCCTGACCTCTAGGTCTGTTTATACTAACTTACTTTTTTTTTTTTTATAGGATGTCCTAGTGGAATACCATATTCAATATATCCTGAATCAAATGTACTATTTTGTCCATAAAACTGATTTGTCTTTGTTCCCCATCTCAGAACCACCATCAGTGACCCAGGTGCAGAAGTCAGAAACTACAGTCTTCCTTGATCTCTCCCCTCTCCTCTTCTCTCCTCTCCCAGTCTTCCTCATCTTATTGGTGCCCAGATCTTCCAGAATCTCTCTTTAACACGTGTCTCCACTTTACCATTCTTCTCTAAAGCCCTCTGTGCTTGTCCTCTTAAACTTTCACACAGACAACTGTAATATCCACTTTGACAGAATTCTCTTCCTACCAGTACTCTATTTTATTAATGGTTGGCAACATGCCCAGCTGTGAAAACCACAATTCCCAGCCTCATCCATGATCATGTTACAGTTTAGGGCCAATGACATTTAAGTGGAAAACTCTCAAACAAGGACACATTCAACTGCCATTTGTCTTCTGCCCCTTAGCCTCCTTGAATTCTTCCTGCCTGAAATGCAAATGTAGTGTTAAGGGGGATGGGGGACAGCCATCTGCAGCCACAGGTGCAAGAAGGCATGAAGATAAAAGGCACACACCAAGGATAGGTGAGTTCTAAGTCTCGAAGTGATGGAGTTGTCATTTTGGCTGTGGACTAACCACTTCCCTTCAGTGTCTGTATGCTACAGGGAAAAGTAGTTTAATAAAGTCACTGATCATGCATTGTGAGCTTTTATACTAACAGAATGCAAGGTAAAGGATCCATCCTCCTCACCTGGATCTAGCTTTCTTCCTTCCCTGTCATTCCCAATTTCCTTCGCTAGAATCGACTTTCCAAAACATGACTCTCGTCTACCTGTGAACTCTCCTTGTTCCCATTGGCTTTGTAATTTGCTCTTTACTCTGGGTTTTATTCAAGAAAACTCACAATAAGATTTGAGCTTGCATTTCAGGTTGTATCACTTACTGTTCCCATACACACAAGCCCTGTACTTTATGGCCATCAGAAGATGCCATGCAAGTCTGTCTACAGCTTCCTGCCACTGCCATGCCCTCTCCTCTTCTAGGTGGACATTTCCTTGCTGTCTCTGCTACATAAAGTTCCATTCATCCCTTAGAGTCAAGCCCAAATATCATCTCCTCCCTGAAAGATGTCACTCCATCTTCTCCAAACTTAACAGTTCAGAGAATACATTTTGGAACTACATGGATGCAGGATCTGTGGGTTAGAGACTGAATGGTCTTGAGAACTGCCTGGGTATCCTCATCTGTGGAATTCTGATGACCTTAACACCAATCTTACAGACATTTTTCTAAGGAATTTTTTCTAAGGATTAAATGAGTTAAGACATATCGAGTCATTAGAAGTTCTCACATCATAAAGTGTTCACTGCTTATTAGGTAATTATACTAACTATAAAGCTTATATTATCTTTTAGTTATATATATTTGAAAACACAGTTTTAGTTTATATATATATATATATAAATATATTTTTAGTTTACATATGTAAATATATGTAAACTATAAAAGCTATAGTATATATAGAAGCCAATATATATTTATACATAATATTATATATAAAAGAAAATATATATTTTCATATATACAATATTATATATAAAAGTAAATGTAGTTTTAGTATGTATATAAATACTAATATATAAATTAAATATATATATATATATATATATATATATATATATATGTATTTTTCCCTATTTCTTATCCTTGTACCAACCATGGAGTCTATCAAAAATAGATATGTGACAAATGTCAGATCAAATCAAATGAGACTGAAAAAGTAGTACATGTAAATCTCATTCAATGGCAAATGTCAGGTGACTAAAGTTCATTTTATTTTTTTAAAAAGATTTTATTTATTTATTTGATAGACAGAGATCACAACTAGGCAGAGAGGCAGGCAGAGAGAGAAGCAGGCTCCCCGCCGAGCAGAGAGCCCGATAAGGGGCTCGATCCCAGGACCCTGGGATCATGACCTGAGCCAAAGGCAGAGGCTTTAACCCACTGAGCCACCCAGACGCCCCTAAAGTTCATTTTAATGTGTTGTATATGTTAAACTAGAGAACAACTACTACTCCCCATCAAATCCAAAGACTTCTTAGAAAGAAAATCACTGAGATAGTGGAGCAGCCACCTGCACAAAAATCTGAGTAGCTTTAGGTTGGTATAGAAAAATATTAATCAGAGCAAGAAAGCCTCTAGCTTCCCTGACTTCCCATGAAGCAGACAAGATACAAGGAAAACATTTTTAGAGGAACACAGAATTGCATCTATTACTATTCTCTCAACACGGTTTCTAATTCAGAGAGCAATCCCTGAGTTTTAAAAGCCTGTAATAATTGTTCTCCCCTTTTGTATGCATCCCAACGCTATTACGCACTGCCCATTCTTGCCTGCTTCATTCATTCATTTAGCACGCCAAACAGGGCAGGTACCATGCTAGGCATCAGAAATACACAGACGTATAAGTTCCCACCTCCTGGAGAAGGTAGCTGAGGACATGTCATATCTTAGGTGATGAATACATTCTCTTTCTCCAGGGCGAGAGCATGATAGTATCAAAGAAAGTTATGGGTGCTGAATTCTGAGGCCATGTCGAGCATTTTACTTTTCTCAGATATGGAAAAGCCAGGCAAGAAGAAAAGTGTGGAATGAAATTAGAAAAGGAAGAAGGCATTTTCATATGCTTGACTGTGACCCAGAAATATTTTATTTCAAACAGAAGGCAAGAGAAAGGGCAAAATGTGTGGTGTCTCACAAAGAGAAGTTTCACAGAAACCCTGCATACTTCTCTCATAAACTCAGCCTCCTCCTCTCAAAATAAATGGAAAAAATATATATACATACATATATATATATATACATATATATATGTATATATATATATATATACATACACACAAACCGAAGAAATCCTGGCAGGGTAATTAATGAATGACAGGTCAGTCACCCATGTGAAAAAAATAAAATGTGGCAAGAAATCATGGCTCTGTCAAGAACTTTTGAGGTTTTTAGACTGGAAGCAATTTGTACAATGACTATTTTGACCATACAACTTCCTAATCTCAGTTCCCATAAAGTCTGGGTGGGGGCCAACTGGAAATGGTTTGCCTCAGCTGCAGATATCGTCCACAAAGGAAATAAAAGGATTTTAAACATTGGAGTCATTTCCTTTGGTTCTCAGCTCTTTGAGGGGAGAAAAAAATTCCTTTCGGTCAGAGGTATCTCCAGCTCAATTCCTGCAGCCTCGCTTAGAAAAATAACAAAATCTGTTCCCTGAAACACTTTCCAATCAGACAAGTACGGGTTTCAACTCAAAACATTTAAGTCCAATAAAAGACTTTGCTTTGCCAGAGGGTTCTAGGAAGACTAACACCTTTTTAAGGTTCAGGCTGCTCTCTAATGAGTTACATAAAAATCTGCAACCAGTGTAAATGTCAAATGTGAAAGGATGTGTTCAGGAGAGAGACCTATATAATCAAATCTCGAGCCGCTCCTTTGGAACTGCTGCTAAGGGGTCTCGGTGAAAATAATAGGGCCCATTTATGACACACAGCACAAATGGTAATAGCAAGTTACCTCTCAAGTGGAACCTTAGCAGCTTTGGAATGGTTACCTGAATGTGTTGAGAGCAGAAAAGCAGCACTTTCCAAATATATCCCCCAGCTAAGGACTTTTGGAACTGCTGCAAAGATTATAAAGAAAAGATGGATGTCAGAATACTCTTCTGCCTGCCTATCTATGTATCTATCTATCTATATTCTAAATGCCAAAGTTGGAAGCCCAGCACACAGTAGTGTTAACATACTACAGAATTTGAAATATTAGATAGTCTTTGTCCAACACTGATGTACAAGGAACAGGAAGGATTCTAGCTCTCCCCACCATTGCTTTTGTCTTGTTTACTTCATCCTCATTTGTATTTTTCCCTGGAAGTTCCTTGGTATTAATTCTCAAGTCTTTGGGTCAGTTTCTTGGTGAAAAGGGAACTCTAGAGCAGGCTGGATCAGATATCAAGTGGAAAATGTAAATAAATGGAATTATATTTATGTTCTGAGATCAAGTCTTAAAGTTTCAAGATGATCTAAGTTACTTAGTCCAGGAATATTTGGGGATAGTCTTACAGATTTCAATTATTACACTGAAGAAGGATTCATGTAATAGTCACAGTCTCTAGATAATAATTTAATTCACACTGCAATATCAGGTGAATCAAAATTCTCTTATTGCACTCATCAATTGGTACATCTAAAGAATAAGTTCCTTTTTGGAAACCATTTTCAAACGTTCATATCCAAAACTTAGGAATATGTGATACATTTCTTTATTATCCAGCATAGTATAATAATCGCAGAACTATCCTCCACTTCTTAAATAATCCTGAGGACTATCTGTGGAAAGTCAGGCAAGACGACCTTTCCATGGTGCAGATTTTCCCATTTTCTTCTCTCTTTTGCCTTATATTTTTAATAAATCAGAATGAATGGTTAGAAATTATAGGAAAAGGGAGGCCTTTGCTAAACGTATCAGGAACATTTACAAATGTTTCTGAAACCCAAAAACGAAAAATATGACTACCATAATATAAGAATTTTAATTGCAGATAAATTTAAACCAAATGTTACTGGAAAAGCTCGCCTTTTACTTTCCAACTTCTGCTCTCTAAGGAATTCCAAACTCAGGAGCACAATGTCAGCAAAGTGACTCTGAACATGAACAGATATGAAATTTCTGTTTTCAGTTAGTCTTGTGACACATGTGTTTTTGGTCTTTCCTAAGACACAGTGGGCCCCTCAACTTTTAAGTCATAATATGAAAATCCCATTTTGTTATTATTCTTATAAATGGTGAATGATTGAGCAATGTTCTCCAAGTAAAGGCAAACTGGGTGTTATTCTTTATAGATGATAGTCCTATGAAAAGGGCCCATAATTTCCATTTTTTATGCCTACCAATTCAAACTCTTTTTCCATGTTTCCCTTTAGAACCCGCAGCAGACATTAGCAAAGTGTTGGGCTAAATACAGGGTTGAAGTCTTTTGACATGGGATAGTCAGTAGACCAAACATAGAGACTCAGAGGCACCAACTCCGTAAAAACTCTTCTCCACAAATGCTATATACTTAATATTAAAGTCACACAAAACACCCAAGCACAGAACTAGTTTTCTGCTGTCTTCTGTTCACACACAACAATGCATTATTTGAATCACTGTTACATTTGAGAGTCAAAGTTATATTTAGAAATCAACTTTTGACTTGAATCAAGTCTCCCTGTCTACATTGAAAAATTTTCTCCTTTGTCATTAACCAAAGGGAAACTCAATTTTTTTTTTCTGATAACATGTTTATAAAATACACCATATAAATCCTGGCACATAGTGGGAGCTCAATGCCTTGTGGTTTTAAGCAACACCAAGAGACATGCATGGTATCTGTTAATAATTTTGCAGGAAAGAAGAATATGGAGGGTATTCTGGGGTGAAGAAGGATGAACTGAGTAAAAACCCAAGAGTGGTAGAAGCATGATGTGTTGGGAGACTAAAGTGCCCAGCCTGCTTAATGTTAAAGGTAAATGTTGAAACAGAATGAACAGCTCTGTGAGTTGATCCATATTATACAAGTCCTTTAAACCCATACTGAGGAATTCAGACTCGATAAAGAATGGAATAACAAGTCACAGGTTTTCAGCAGGTAAGGGACATGATCAAGTCTCTGTTTGAAAAAGGCAAATGAATTGTCCAAGTACCGGGTCCAAATGTTCTTAACAAGAACTTGTGCTTACTGCAGCTACGTGATAAATGGCTACAATTTTGTCCCAGTTTCTAATCATAACCAAAATCACATACATGATGACTGCTTGGTACTATATCCATGTACTGAGAATCTAAGATGTGGTTAAGCCATTTGTTATTTTATTCTCCCAGACATTCGCTGGACGAGGATTTCACGTTTCAAGCACGTGCTAAGTACCAGTGAATGAGAAACAAAAAAGATACAGTCTTTATTTATTTTTTCTGAAGAAATATATTATTCTTGTTCTTGATAGGCCTTGATAGTGAAAAGTCACTGCTTATACCCAGTTTGTTCCGTGCTGGCTGGAATTTTGGGAGGGTAAAAAGTTTTCTTAAGGCATACAGAGAAAGCATCCTTGATTTTACATAGAAATGTGCTGGTTATGTTAGAATGGGATGGGTTTGTTATTGTTATTTTAAAGCAAAACATTAAATAAATAAATATTTTAAAGTTTGTCTCAAAAGTAAATAAATAAAAGAAAGCATCCTTGAGTCAGCTTGGGCAGGGTGGAGGGAAAAGGAAGGCTCTGAAGACTTAGTGCTCATCAGCTGAGCTTTGCAAGTCAACAAACAGCAGAGAACAGAGAAATAGCACAGGAGAGGGAGGATGGATGTGAGCCAAAGTGGCCAGGCTTCAGGACAAAGCAAACCTGAATTACTATTCTATATTTGCTATTTTATAGTTGTGGGGATTCGAACAACTTCCTTGGCTCTCACCTCTATAAACTGGAGAGATAATTATAACGATTTGACTGCCATAATGTTTATAAAGCTGTTAGCATAACTTCTGTATATGTAGCAAGTGCTCAATAAATACCAGACTTTATGCCGGTGGAGGGGTTGGTAGTGCTGGGTGACGTTTCTAGCAAAGGGAATAGGAACTTTGATGCCATTACACATGGCATGTAACCAGGTGTGGTTGGACATGTAATAAGAGACAAAAGTTGACCAGGGCCATCAATGCATCCATGTGAGTTGCTCATTGTAGAATGCCAGTTGTGCTAGTCACAGGGACTACAATGTGAATGTTCCAGCAGTCCCAGAATGGCATATGGCTCACATTATCGAAGACATGCAGTAGCCTTTGTGTTGGAGTACAGGACAGGCCAGATCATGAAAAGCCTTATATTCTGTGATGAATAACTTGAAGTTTATCATTTTTGACATCTCATTTCAAATTATAGAGACCCCCAAATTGACACATATAATTGGATTTTAATGAAGATATATATCTTTAAATTTTCTCTTTATTGAATAAATGAGTTTTCTTCTTTTGCCTTTCAACATTGTTAAATTATGCTGATAGTGCTCATTATCACTGTTTTTCCAGACAGCACAACTATTTTTTTAATTTAATGGAAATTCAAAAATCAATATATCACCATACGAAGAATCCTTGTAATATATAATCACCGTTTCATGATTCCTTCAAGTCTTTAACCTTCTGACTGCGTTGTTTTTATAGAATTGTGTTCAGATATTGAATACGATTTTGTAATTTGCTTTCTTTTTTCTGTCTTTTAAAGGGTTAACTGAGAAATACTTAATAGCATTTATTATGTCCTAGGTGTTGGTTTTGCAGATATAGTAAAATATGTTTACTCTCCCAAAAAAGTCACAGTCCAGAAAAGAAGACACAAGTGTCAACCAATAATAATATATCTCAAGCAAAAATGTCTTAAGTAATCATCATAGATCATGTTTTGACCTAGTTATTAGCAAAGCATACATAGATTTTTCTATTTTTCTTTTTCCCTATTAACATCATACTATAACTAGTTTTTCATGCTGTTCAAAGTCTTAATAATTATCTTCCTAAATTGCTGCAAAACACTCCATTACTTTAACCAGAGTTTTATCATTCCCCATTTTTACATTTTTAGGTTATTTCTGAGCTTCAATGATATAATGTAAAGATTATCAATGTCTCTAGCTTTCCTACACTTAAAATATCATTTCTTCAAAAAAAAATATGATTAAGTTTATTTGCTCAAAGCATTGGGAAGTTTAGTGACTCTTGAAATGTAGTCATAAAAAAACACTTTTGCTTTTAAATGAATCTAATAAAAAAAGAGGCATCTCCACGGCCCCTCTAAATTAATTTTTTTTCTTGGTTGACTTCTTATGGACAAATGATCAATAATTTCACCAATTATCAATAATTTCCACTTTGTTGGAACCCACTTTGGGTTGATGTTTTATGGATTAAAACATCCTAAGGTTCTGTGCACTTTAAGTGAGTCTCTGCTCCCTGGACCAAGGACATAGTTAAATCTCAATGACGCACATATTACCCTGGAGGTCATTTTTTTTCCCTGCTGGCTGGGATAGCACCGACATATGTGTGACCTGGACAAAATATCAGTCTGGTTTCTGGCGAAAGAGAGGGAAGCATTTCCTCTCTAAACTTGGAGACCAAGTTTGGATTTCTGGAGTGGATCGGAAGGTCACAGGCTCTGTGTTTCCACATGTGTGCAGTTAGCTAATGAGGGCTAGGAATTCTGAACACAACCATCTACAAATTGTTTAGAGAACAAAACCCAAATGAAACCATTTGCCACACAGAGCTTCAGGTAATGCTTTACCTCTTGAGTTAAATCTAAATGAGAATGCCTTTACATGCCTTTCCCCTTGTTTGTCCAAAAAAATTCAAGGGACTGGCAATGTCAAAGAGAACTGGTTACTATGGAGGAACAAAAATGCCAAGTCATATAGGATGCTATGGTTTCCAATGCATAAGGAATTCATAGATGCCTATTGATAATAATTTTCAGATGGACAAGAAACTCAATAAAATATACCCATGCCCTGCCTAACAATCACTTAATTTTGGTTTTAAATATAAAATGGCTGCCTTGCTATTACACTACTTCCTACAAAAACTCCATCCACAAAAACAGTCTACATGCAAATGATGGTGGAGAAGTAACATAATTCTCTCAAAGGTCCCAGTAATGAGGACCTATTTATAAGATCAGCATTTGGAAGTAGAACATCGGGCCTGAGACAAAACTCTCAGGGACCAGACAAGGAAGAAGTGGAGTTACAGTCCCAACATTCTAACAATTCAGACTCCAAACTTGGGCAAGGGATGCTAGAGTGAAGTCTAGGGAATAAAACATGTGCCGAAATAGAGCTGTTCACCAAACTAAACACAGATGCTTCAAGTTTCTTCAAAACACAAGGGAATGAAAGACCAGGCAGCCTTTGGTTTGGAGTTAGAAGCTTTAAGGCAACTTGAGACAATAGGAAAGTCTGTGGCTAGGGGCAGATCCTTTTGAGAAAAACCAGATTGAAAAAGGAAAAACTGACACAGGCATTTGGGTGTTTTGCGGCAAGGACTGGTTTGTGGATAAATTCAAAACATTCAAAGTCTTTTTGATCAAACTTTATCATACTCTTAGAATCCAAATAAGAAATTAGTTGTTTGTCCCTGGGTTCATCCATCAAGAAGATAATGACCCCAAACCACTGTCCGCAGCTAAGTGCATACTATTTAAAGGAAAGAGGGGAGCCTGGGTAAGTAATTGGGATAGAGTGGCCTCTTCAGAGGTCTTAACCTTATCCTCATAAGCAAACACGGGAGGCAAGCCAAACAGAACTTAAATAAGATGAAAGGGAGCATTTGCTGTGAAACTCTACCACACAAGCCCTTTAAGAAAGCACATGCCTCATTCTGAACCCTGAGTGGAAGGGAAATTATCAACGGCATTTTGTCCTCTTACTGCCATCCATAATCCTGTGATATTTTTCCACTTAAAATTGATTACTCTGGCGCTCACTTTAAAGTTAACCCAGGTAGAAGGCTAGACATTTGTTAACATAACTTAAGTGCAAAACTGAAGTGAACAGTAAACCATTCTCAAAAAAAACAGTGTGTGGAATGAAACAAGATGATCAAAATACTGTCAAAAGGTGCCTCTGCTTTCAAGGCACAATCTGCATGCACATATATAGCCACAGTAGTGACAGGACAGAGCAAGAACCCCCAGTCAATGCTGTTTCCAGTGGACTGAAAGTGGGTGGGTAAAAGCTGCTTCATGTTTTGTTTTGTTTTTGTTTTTTGTTTGTCTGTTTTTCAAAGTGTCCACCTTTACACAGAATGAAAACATTGTCCTTGTGTCTGCCTGTCATTAATAACATCCAGGACCATTTACTGCCAGCCTTATGTAAAGGGATTATTTTATGGGAGGAAAAGCAAATAACAGAGGGTTAGATTTCTCCAGATTTGCTACCACATCAGTTCAAAGGGGATAGATAATAATTCTTGGGGTTACTTGATAGCCATTCAAAAAGACACAGGCTGCTGAAAGTTGAAGACGTGCATGCCCACGAGCTAAGTAGGTAAGAAAGTGAGTAAAGTGGGCTGGTTTTAAGAAAATTAACAGTGATTTAGCCTCCACTAAAAAGGATTCTCATCTAAATACTTTTAAGCAGCGTTGTAGCCAAACAACATTCTTTTGTTAGACAAATCTTCCTTTTTGATGAATGACAGGAATGTTCTAAGAGACTTATAGACTCCAGTATGCTTCACCACTATTTGAACCAAGGCTGAGTTGCACAGCGTATCAGTAAAAAAATATCTCCTGTCCCCATAACCGCTGCTTACCATATTTCTGAGGACTCCACAGTGCCTCATCAACTCATTACCCAACGCACTGTGTTGAGCAGGCCTTCTCTCCTGGGCCAACAAACCAAAGATACCACTCCTGACCTTTCCTGGTGGGATTCACTTCTTTTTATTTATTTATTTATTTTCTTTTGTCCTGGTCCTTTAGTGTGTTTATGTGGTTCACTGGTTGATTGGTTGGTCACTAGGATGATGGAAAATAGGTTGAAGAGTTTATTTCCTATGCTTAAGGGAATTCAGATGGGAAAGATTAAAATATTGGTGAATGCTGATAGGCCTCATAGCCCTTGATGCTACCCAAGACTGCAGTTTAAGAGAAGTACTAAACATCTTCCTCCCAAACAGATGAGCTATCTTCTGGTTTGCCATGTGTCTGATGCTTCTACCAGTTCTTACACCATGCTGGCTTTTTATCATCTACAGCAGCTCCCTTGTAAACTGAAATAATCTTATCTGAAAAGTTATATACTTAAAAAAAAAAAAAGTCCTTAACAAGAACAGAGCCAAAGGATTGGCTCTAGACTAGTAACTGGGGGAAGACATAAAAGAGAAAAGATAGGTTGAACTGGAAAAGATAAATAGGATATTTAGCATTAATAGTCCATATTACCAGGACGTAATTGGTGGAAATACAATGATGCAAAGTAGGAACATTAAATTTTTACACAGATTTCAAATACATACACACTTTATCCATGCTTGAACAAGCTCTTATTTGATAATTGCTTGTGCAACTTTGACTCTCTATGACTTGTCTTACATTCTCCTCACAAAATAGAGAAAAAGACACAAAGAACCTGACTGCTATCTAAGGCAGAACAACTTCCCCAGGACTTCTTTGGTTTATGTAACACAGAGAATGCTTAGTTACAAACAACTATGGGGATTTCACTTCAAGCTCCTTTTAATAAAATTATATTTCATTAAATTAAACTTTAAGGCAAATCTTTAGATTATGATTTTTAAAATTCTCTTAGGCTACAAGTATCTCATATATATTTTGCCCATCTCCCTTTCTCACACACACAGACATACTGACATATGTATGTACTTATATGTAACATACACAAGTACTTATATGTGTATAATAAATATAAAATTAAATATATTAATATATAATAATATTTATGAATGTGTATCTATTTCACCTGGGGGTTATTTTAATTTGGTTCCAAAACAATGGTTAAAAATTGAGAGAGATGAGAAAATTCCACTTTTCGTATGGGAATTTTTGGCTGTTTCTTTTTTTTTATTTGTTTGTTTGTTTGTTTAGAGGGGGGAGGGGGAGACAGAGGAGGAGCAAAGGGAAAGACAGAATCCCAAGAACGCTCCACACCCAGTGCAGAGCCCAACAATGAGCTCAATCTCAGGACCCTGAGATCATGACCTGAGCCAAAATCACGAGTCAGACACTTAACTAACTGAGCCACCCAGATGATCTGGGAAATTTTGGCTGCTTAAGTTTTTATTTAGTCAGAGGAAAATATTTGCAAACCATGCATCTGTTAAAAGGTTAATATCCCAAACATATAACAAACTCATATGATTCAATAGCAGAAAAAAACAACACTATTAAAAAATGGGCAAAGGATCTGAATAGACATTTTCCCAAAGAAGAGGTTCAAATGACCAATGGGTATGCTCAGGATGCTCAGCATTACTAACCATTACAGAATTACAAGTCAAAACTACACTGAGATATCACCTCACGCCTATTCAGAATGGTTATAGTAGAGGGGCACCTGGGTGGCTTATTGGGTTAAGCCTCTGCTTTCAGCTCAGGTCATGATCTCAGGTTCCTGGGATTGAGCCCCGAAGCGGGCTCTGTGCTCAGCAGGGAGCCCGTTTCCTCCTCTCTCTCTTTGCCTGCCTCTCTGCCTGCTTGTGATCTCTGTCTGTCAAATAAATAAATTAAAATCTTAAAAAAAAAAAAAAGAATGGTTATATTAGAAAGACAAGATATAACAAATGCTGGTGATGATGTGGGGGAAAAAAAAGAAATCCTTATATGTTGTTGGCGGGAATTTAATTTAATATAGCCATTATGTAAAATAGTGTGGAGGTTTTTCAAAAACTAAAAATAGAACTATTGTATGACCCAGCAATCCCTCTTCTGGGTACACATCCAAAGGTAATGAAATCAAAATATCAAAAACATATGTGCTCCCCCATGTTTGTTGCAGCAATGTTCACAATAGCCAAAGAAGGAAAAATACTTAAATGTCTACTGACAAATGAATAGATAAAGAAATTGTGGTATATGTACACAACAGAATATTATTCTGCTTTAAAAAAGAAGAGATCTTGCCATTTGTAACAACATGGATGAATGGAGGACATTATGCTAAATGAAATACACCAGCCACACAAAGAAAAAAAACAAAAAAACAACAAACAGCTGCATGATCTCACTTATATGCAGAATCTTAAAAAGCCAAATATTTAGGAGCAGAGAGTAGAATGGTGATTATCAGAGACAAAATGTTGGGGGAAATGGGGAGATGTTTATCTAAGGGTACAAAATGGCTCCTCTGTAGGAAGAATGTATCTAGGATCTAGTGTACAGCATGATGATTATTGTTAATACAGCACTGAATACCAGAAATTTTCTAAGAGACTAGCTTTCAGGTGATCTCAACACACATACACAAAATTACTTTGTGGGGATATGATATGTTAATTAACTTGACAGTAATTGGTTAACTATGTATATGTATGTCAAATCATCATAATGTCAAATGAACATACACAAATTTTATTTTAAAAATACTTGAAAAGAAGGTTTCCTCTTGTCAAATCAGTCTCAAATTCATCACCTGCTTCTCTATGAAAATATATAGTATTAGTCATAATTTCTTGAAGTCTTAAATATGAAATTAAAGATTTTCTGGTCCTTTACCCCTTCTTATTTGAAAATACCTCATGAAATACCTTGAGAGACTTTTTAATCAGGTTTTAATAATATTTTTTATTTTTTTTATTTATTTATTTTAATTTGACAGACAGATCACGAGTAGGCAGAGAGGCAGGCAGAGAGAGACAGGAGGAGGAGGCAGTCTCCTGCACAGAGAGCCCGATGCGGGACTCGATCCCAGGACACTGAGATCATGACCTGAGCCGAAGGCAGAGGCTTTAACCACTGAGCCACCCAGGCGCCCTAATAATATTTTTTAAATGAGCCTCTAACTTCACTTCATATAATTCTTTTTTTAAAAATATCTTTTATTTCATTCATTCCTTCAATGATAAGGTATATTTTCTATTGTAGTAGAAGTACCCCCAAAGACATAAATTCCAAGGTAGCTTAGAGTATATTTCTCTTGGAATTTTACCGCATGACTTCAGCACAGTCTCAAATGTGGTTATTTGTCACATCATCCTTATACCCAACGCTCAGTGTGTTCTTTCACACTGTTTCTCTAAAATCTTTTGTTTTAGCTCTGCTTTTCCCATAGTAGACGAGCCCTGAGAATGCGAACAGCTGTGATATCTGCATCTTACTATTTCTTGTTGAGAGAAGTTATATCTTTATAAGTGTCATAGAGAAGGTGTTCCGAAGATGCTTTATGAACACAGGTTCCTTTTTTCCAACTCAAGACTGATGTAAGCTGAATGACCAATAGATCTATCTGGACGTCTACTAATTAAAATGAGCTGCCCTTTTCTTAAGAGATGTAATACAGATTAAATGCAGACCTTGCTATTTCTCTCTTACTCCATAACACAGGGAGAAAATCACACCAATACTTAAAATGATCATATGAAATAGAGACCTTGTATCACCAATATTTTATGGATAGATATTTGAGCTTAAAGCACTTGGAGAAACATAATACATGATACATTCATCTCTCAAATTCAATTTATGTTTTTGTAGCTTAGGGGGTTTTTAGCCACATGCACGAGTTTTTCTCTTTCATAGTCTGGGGGTCTCATTTCTTCACTAAAGGACAGAAAAAATAGTTATTTTAATAGCAACATGAATAACCAATGAGTTAATAAGAACATTGAGAAGTATCAAATCAAATGACTATTAATCATATCTTAAACTAAATATACCTTCACTGTGCTTTCAAAACTAAGGAAG
Organism: Lutra lutra; assembly: GCF_902655055.1. NCBI lineage: Eukaryota > Metazoa > Chordata > Mammalia > Carnivora > Mustelidae > Lutra > Lutra lutra. Next base: position 147,830,462 of record NC_062278.1, on the reverse strand, counting down.
CAAGAATCTTTAGCTTTTTTCTTTTTTTTTCCTTTTTACCTTTAAACTTGTGAACATTATGAAGTGAACAACATAACAAAGGGTGAACAAAGAAGCACATTTTTTTTAGAACCTATCTGACTCCATTACAATGAATTCTACCACCTGCTACTGTGACAGAACATGTTTGTTCTCAAAGATATAAGGTTTATTAGCCCTGAAAAATCCTAAGGGCTATCAAATAGCCAACACCAAAATATATGGGAAAAAAATCCTTTAAGTACTCACACTTTTTGCTATTAACAAATGAGACTCGATAAATATGTGTCAATTCATAAAATATATAATCCTTGAGTGCTGAAAATGTACTCAGAATTGCATTAAATTATGCAAGATATGTAGAAGCTCTAGAAAATCTGGTTCTCATGAGAAAAAAATCCAAGTCCAAAGCCATAGAAAAATTTACCTGATGTATGTACCAGATATATTACAAACATGGTTCCATGTAATTCTAAAAACACTTTTTTCATCATAGATATAAATAACCTCACTTAACAACTGAGGAAACAGATCTTTAGACATGTTACATAACTTGTCCAAGAGAATTAAAATTATTACTTAGCAATTTTCATAGTATAGACTTCATTTGGAAAATCCCTCAAGAACTAAATGGAGTTTCTTTTGAAAAATCTACATGTTTTGAAATCCTGTATTTGAAAGGATGTTTATTTACGTGGTATTACAAGTTTACATTTATTTTGATAAACTGGGCAAACATATATCCTATCTGTCCACTCTACATTACTATAATTTGCATGTTATTTAAAATATATTACCATATTGGATTTTCCATACACTTGTGAAATTACTGATGAGTGAAAACAGATAACTTCAAACAATAAAAGGGGTAATTCCATTCTCATAAAATAATCTCAGTTAAAATGCTTAAAGAATAACTCAAGGAAACATGTGTCTGGGTATGTCTTATACCCCTGGTGTTTTTACAGACCTGTAGAACATATAACTGGCCATGTCCCTTCCTTCCACTGATGCAACATCAAAGGCTCCCAGAGAGAAAGATAAAGCCTCTGGAATCTAAGTAACTACCATGAACTGTCCTATTTCCTCAATACCTTAACAATAGAAAGTAAGTCCCATCAGAATCTCGAGTTTCATTATCTAGATTATAATCACAAAAACAAGAGTGATAACGTGGCATAAGATCTTTGACTCCAGATGATAAAGGTGGTAATATTGTAAAATGTTTTTTGTATTTTGAGAAAGAGAGAGAGTGTGTCCAGTGAGTCAGAGGGGAGGGGTAGAGGGTGACAGAGAATCTTAATTAGGCTCCACACCCAGAGTGGAGCCCAACAAATGGCTCGATCCCACAACCCTGAGACCATGACCTGAGCAGAAATCAGGAGTCCGATGCTCAGCTTACTGAGTCAACCAGGCAGCCCTGTAAAGTGTTTAAGTAGGATGGGAGAGTCTGGTGAAAACTCCTTGAAAAGGTGAATTTAGGAAGAAATAATCGACATAGACTAAAAAAGGTAAGAAGAAAGAGCATTTTACATGTATTAACAAAAGTGAAATTCTAAAAATATGGAACTGAGACACAGAAGCAAACAGAATATCTGAATAAAAGGATTTCTGTTAACTTAAAAAATATGGATTAGGAAAAAGTTATGTTCAGATTATGGGAGGAAACAACATTACTGTACTATTTTATTTTTAAGCTGTTTTAAACTCCACAAAAATTATTAAAATTTCTTTCCAATAAAATAATTTCTGCATGTGCAAAGAAGAAGGTAGGTTATAGTATTAAATGATGAAAAATATAATTTTATACTTAAAATAGTAGTGTCACCTACTATATTTAATATCTGTGCATAGTGTTACTTTTGCTTAGTCAGTATACTAAAAATGACCAGAAGCAAATGCCGAGTAAATATATAGCTAAAAAAGACTTTTAAAGAAATTTGTGTTGTTGTATGACCACCAAAATATAAGTACATATTTTGCTTTACATTTATTTCAGAGACTTGTCAAAGTTAACACAGAATAATAATAAAAATGAAAATAAAATAATACTAGGGACTCCTGGGGGATTCAGTCAGTTAAGTGTCCAACTCTTTTGGCTCAGGGAGCTCAGGTCATAATCTCAGAGTCCTCAGATGGAGCTCCATGCTGGGCGTGGAGCCTGCTTAAGATTGTTTCTCTCCCTCTCCCTTTACCCTCTGCCTGGTTGAGTTCTCTCTCTCTCTCTCTCTTTCTCTCTCTCTCATAAATAAATAAATAAATAAATAATAAATATAACAACAACAATGACAACAAAAAAACAAAACAAAAACAAACTCTAAAAAAAAATAATAAAGAACACTCCAAAATATTTACTATTCTGCATTGGAAATAACAGGATTGGAAGGTTTATTTTTAACAGGAGAAAACATCTTTAGTTGTAGGTGTCTACAGAAACTAGAGACAACAAATAGAGACCATTTACCTTCAAAGAAGTTATTCTTTCCAAAATCTGGCTATAACATTATAAAAATTGGTGGGGTTTTTTTTTCTTTTCTTTTTTTTTTTTTTTTCAAAAGATGTCCAGAATGAAAACTCCCTGTAAAAGGTACCTAGAGGATGATTCTAAGTAAGCTTGATGTACTGGCAGAAGTTAGCAAAGTTCCTACACAAACTAACCTTTTCTGAAATAAAAATAAAAATCAGTATCAATACCAAATGAAGCAACTACATTTATGTATTGATTATGTGTGATTAGTGGTAAAATTAATACTGGAATAGATTAAACTTCACAAAAGAAGTTCAGGAAAATATCACATTTCATTTTCCAAAGGAAAATGCAGTTGTCTAAATAGAGATGTTTTTGCCTTTTTTAAAAAACTTAATCCCATTATTTGAAAATTGAGTAAATGTGCTTTTCAAGTTGTTTTGCTTCATGGGCTTCTTCCTCAATAGACAGTGACCCCCACCTGGGGGAGGTCCTTATTCCCCTCAAAATGTACAGAACATTTATTTTAGTTTGCACTGATTTGGGAAAATAATGGGTACTAGAAACGAGGCTTTCCATGGTGTTTAGTTTCTTTATATACTTTGTATGTTATTTTCTGGAAACCAAATAGTTCCATTTACATATATATACTCCACCCAGGTGCACGTCCATTGGTAGTAGGGGCTACCTCATACCCTACAATAATTTTACATAAAAATATGACAACATATAATATCTCCTCCTTCCTCCATGTTCATTGGATTTAATATAGAAAGCCATACTTCCCTCATTTGCTATATAAATACTCCCTCTCAGTAAGGAAGAAAATTAAATGATAAATAAATTGAATACTTCCAGATCTGCCCAAGTATATGGTCTCATATTTAGTTACCTAAAACACTTAAAAAAAAAAAAAAAAAAAAAAAAAACAGTGCAGGGCACCTGGGTGGCTCAGTGTATTGGAAGCCTGACTCCTGATTTCAGCTCAGATCATGATGTCTGGGTTGTGAGGTTGAGCCCCACATGGGGCTCCGCACTCAGCAGGGAGTCTGCTTGGGATTCTTTTCCTCTACCCCTACCCCCACCTACTCCTACCTCTCTCTCTAAAAATGAATAAATAAATCATTTTTAAAAATGTGTAACAGGGCCATGTGTCTAGAACTGCCAAAAGGATTTGTTCACGCCCCACCTTGAAACAATCTAGGAGGGTTCTATCCCTCTCTATAAAATTAGTAGAACATGCAGAATTATTTTCCTTACAGAAGAAATAACAATTTATGATTTCATTTAATAAAGAATGAACGATATCTTCCATGGATGATTTCAGAACTTTGAGATACTTGTCTTCAACTCTGATTTTAAGGGTCCAATGAAATGTTAAAGGCAACATAAGCTTCCATAAATATAATTCAACCAGCTTGTGACAACAAAGGCAGAAGGGAATATTTCAAACTCTTAGAAGTTGGTATGCTTGGCACACGCTAACTACGCTTATATCCTATGGCTATTAGGCATGGAAACTTTCTATGGAATATCCATTACTCATTCCCTCTGCTCTAAACACATAGCCTGTCAGAAAAAATGGTGTGGGGAGGGGTACAGAAGAAGCCAAACTTAAAAAGCAGGAAAAGGCAGAGACAAGTAAATTCATTGAAGATTTATACCATGTTTTCAATGGCTTCTTTCATTTAATTTTCCCTGACTTTTTAAATTAGTAAATATACTGGACCCAGAGGGAAACATATGGAGAAAAGCAGAAAACAAACAAACAAACAAAAAAAAAAACAATGCAGTGCAAATCTCTGTGACTTATACAATAGCCCTTATTTGGTCCTTGCATTTGAGTATCTGAATGAACTGTGGTCTGCTTTTCATTACTCTCCATCTGGAGCTGTTGCCTGCTTTGTTCAGCAATTTCTGGTCATTTTGGCCTGATGGTGACTGTTTTGTTTTATGTTACCATATTTTACAGAACGAAAGCTGCCACAGCCACCACCCAAGAAAGAACAATCTTGAAAACGAGAGGTTATGTTGAAAGAGTTCTCCATGACCCCTTCCAGAATAGAGCAAGTGTGTTTCTCTGGGCCTGACTACTGTACAGAACTTCAGGGTGTGAATGACACACAGGGAGGAAACAAAAGCCTTTCTTTCAGATGCTAAGTTAGGGTAAGAGTCTGAGGTTAGGCTAATACATCAAGGTTCATTTTGATGCTTTTTCTTTTCATCTCCAAGGAGACTAGTGAATGTACTTCTTCACACCCCACTCAACACTAACTTGCATGTAATATACTGCATGTGCAACAGCTCATGAAAAATCGAATTCATACCATATATTTAAAAACAAAAATAAATAAATCCTGTCTTCCTCAGATTTGGTTTTAATTGCACAGCCTGAGTCTGGAGGCGAAGTTGCAAATGGTCCAGAAGCAAGTGTCTCAGAGAAGACCATACCCAATTTGCATTCTCTAATGACAAGCTCGATGCTCGTAGCGATTTTGCTTGAAAAAGCCACCTCACCCCTTCCACATCCTTCCTAAAAAAGTCATGGTCAGGAAGAACTCAGTATCTGCCAATTATTTAAAAAAGCAAAATATAACATTCTCTCCCAATCTGTTACTGTTTTCATCGGACATTATTTTACAAGAAACAAAGAAACATACAGTCCTAGGCCCTCATAGTTCATAAAAAGAACCACAAAACATAAATATAATTAAAACCAGATCATTTTTCCAAGAACTGTTTTGTTTGTTTTTGTTTTGTGTGGAAATACAACAGATTTGAAGAGATGTAAAGTTAATAATAATCTACCACCCATATTCCCACCCCTTGATATATTTTTTGTTTAACATTGCCAGTATTTTATACCACAGCTGACACTTTGTATTGTTGAGTATTATCCATGTACAACCCACTTAACCATCAAGTCAGGCCATATTATTATTATTATTATTATTATTATTATTTTATAGATGGGGAAATTGAGGAACCTAGGAAAGTTGAGTCATTTACCACAGATCACACAGTTCACTTAGTGGAGAGGCAGTGTCCAAACCAGGCAGTCTGGCTTCACCACAGACATAACTATAAGCCATACTTACTCACAAATATTTACCTAGCTCTGTATTTATTTTACACATGATTTTATATTCCTCCATATTCATTTAACTTCCTATAATAAATATGTTAATCATCTGACACAGTTTATTCTTCTTTCCTGTCATTGCAATGGCTGTATCACTTGCATACACTCCGTAAGCTGGAATTGGGAGATCTGTGTCCGTTACAGAGAATGAAAGAGTGTTCAACCTGAGCCTATTTACATGTACTTTAAACATTTGTTTAAATAAAAATATGTGGGGCAACATTCTCAGTGTAATTACTAGTGTCAATAAAATGCCTTTTATTGGGGTGCATGGGTGGCTCAGTGGGTTGAGCCTCTGCCTTTGGATCAGGTCATGGTCTCAGGGTCCTGGGATCAAGCCCTGTATCAGGCTCTCTGCTCAGCAGGGACCCTGCTTCTCCCTCTCTCTCTGCCTGCCTCTCTGCCTACTTGTGATCTCTCTCTCTGTCAAATAAATAAATAAAATCTTTTTTAAAAAATGCCCTTTAGAAATGACAGATGCTGGCGAGGATGCGGAGAAAGGGGAACCCTCCTACACTGTTGGTGGGAATGCAAACTGGTGTAACCACTCTGGAAAACAGCATGGAGGTTCCTCAAAATGTTGAAAATAGAACTACCCTATGACCCAGCAATTGCACTACTGGGTATTTACCCTAAAGATACAAACGTAGTGATCCGAAGGGGCACATGCAGCCGAATGTTTATAGCAGCAATGTCCACAATAGCCAAACTATGGAAAGAACCTAGATGTCCATCAACAGATGAATGGATAAAGATGTGGTATATATACACAATGGAATACTATGCAGCCATCAAAAGAAATGAAATCTTGCCATTTTTGATGACATGGATGGAACTAGAGGGTATCTTGCTTAGCGAAATAAGTCAATCAGAGAAAGACAACTATCATATGATCTCCCTGATATGAGGAAGTGGAGATGCAACATGGGGGGTTAAGGGGGTAAGAGAAGAATGAATGAAACAAGATGGAATTGGGAGGGAGACAAACCATAAGTGACTCTTTTTGTTTGTTTGTTTGCTTGTTTTATTAATTTTTACTTATTTTATTTTATTTTAATTTTTTATAAACATATAATATATTTTTATCCCCAGGGGTACAGGTCTGTGAATCTCCAGGTTTACACACTTCACAGCACTCACCCCAGCACATATCCTCCCCAATGTCCATAACCCCACCCCCCTCTCCCAACCCCCCTCCCCCGGCAACCCTCAGTTTGTTTTGTGAGACTACGAGTCACCATAAGTGTTAATTTCACAGACCTGTACCCCTGGGGATAAAAATATATTATATGTTTATAAAAAATAAAAAAAATTAAATTAAATTAATAAAAAAAAATGCCTTTTATTGCTCTTTCCAAACTGACTTTTTAAAAAGACTCTGCCAATTTAGGATGATACCAACAAAGACGGGTGACCAGATGGGGACAAGAAACAGCACTGGATGACCCGCATGAAATAACGGTTGCTACCCGAGTGGATATAAATTATCACTGCAAATTACTTTAATTTGCATGTTTCCGAGTATTTCTTGACTCACCCTGAAGGCACTGCTCCTTTGCAGCCTCCTCAAGTGTTTGTTGGTTTTTGTTTCTTGTTTTTCCTTCTCACATCTCTTCTCCCAATGGACCTGTACGTGGTGAGTCCTCCCTGCTCCTAAGTCCATTTGGCTTCACTCCTACCTAAAATCTCCAATTTAGAATCTTCCATCATTAAAATCTTATAACCAGTGACTCTTCGTTTTCATTATTGTCTATAGAATCCCCAGATATGATCACTCTTAGCGCTCCACAAATACCTTCTGGATCAGTTACCTTCCCCATCACTATTATTGCTTCAATTCTTGGCTATTTCAATAAAGACTTAGATGACCATTTCAATGTCTTGTTTCATCCGTTCGTTGAATGCCTCGATGATGTCACACCTTCCTTCTAACCTTAGAAATGCACTCCCATGGTTATCATTGACAACTATAAACAATTTTTATAAGTATAATTGTTGCCTCTTCCCAACTGCATGTTGTTTCTAAGGTAGTCATTTCAAGGGCCATTTTTCTGAAAGGAATACTCTAAATAAGATTCAGAATGCCGTTAAAATAATACTTTCCCTCAACATGAACGTGACAATAATACCGTTCTGATCATGAGTGCTTATTTTTAGGAGACCCACCTCCATGTACTTGAGGAAGATTATGAATCAGAATCACTATTGATAATCCACAGGCTCCAAATGCTGAAAAGGCAACTGAAGGCTTTTATTTGTGTATGTATAACGACAACATGTTCACTCCACCTTCTTCACAGTGCCCTCAGGGCAAAAGGTCTAATAGCCCTCTGCCTGCCCATAATGTCATCTTCAGTTGCCCTTTTATTAAATGATTTCCCTAGGATTGGGCACCTGGGTGGCTCAGTGGGTTAAATGATTTCCCTAGGAGGTTCCATGGTCCCTCTCTTCCTCCCTTCCTTTCTCTCCCTTTGTCCATCATTCCCTCCCTCCATCTCCTTCTGTATTTATCGGTGCTTATTATGAGACTAGTAGTCTCCAAACCATTTTTTAAATCCATATTATAATGAGTAAAAATATGTTGTATCAGCAAACCAATAATTCATTTATATATTTAAAACATATTTATTAAAACATATATATTTAAAACATATTTATTAAAACATATATATTTAAAACATAAAAATTGTAAAATTATCCTAATATGTTCTAAACCACACACAGGAGGTTGATATAAAAACAAAGAGAGATATTTTCTAATATTTTCTGCCAGCATTCCCAGCAGATAGCCAAACATTCCCCTGCAACACATCCCTTTGAAGATAAGCTTTCTAGGTTATACAGGTCCTATCTTAATTGAGTTTAAGGCTCTTTGGGGAGAGAGAGAGAATTAAATAAGCAATTACAAGAAAATGTGGACTGGAGTGTTAGGAGTCTCTTCTATTCTAGCTATGTGGGTCTGATCAATTACATACTAAAATTCTTTCTCCCAGACCTTTCCCAAGCTCATCCATTCTGACTTGCCTTTATCAACTTCATTTCCCCAAAAGAAATCTCTATCTTCTCCTCTCACAGTATTTGGTGTGTATGTCTATTATGGATACCTCTGTTACACTTTCACATGTATTGGGCCAATAACACTGATTCTAGTAAGCATGTTAGGATTAGTTCCTTGATTTTCTTGTTCGTTTCCTTTTCAAACTGAACTATTAGATGACAGGAACCTGTCTTATTAGTTTTTGTCTTATAGTACCTAAATACCTAATACGTTTGTGAGTTTTTAGGACACTAAAATGCTTTTTTTTTTAATTGATGAATAGATCTAATCATTACCCAAGTAGGCTAGGATATATTTTTAGTATATGAGTGTCTATTCATAAAACATATGCACATTACATCTGTATGTGAAATAGGGGCAGTATTTAGAATGATCTTGGTTCTCCATACTTCTTGATGACAGGATTACAAAAAAGGCTGGATTACAGGAACAACAAATAACATATGTCACAAGAAGCATTCCAATTTTCTAGTAAGAACTGAGTCATGCAAGGGAGATCATACAGATTTCACAAATAATATATACTGCAAACCTTGAAAGAGTATGGGATTCCCAGACATGAAGAAACACAAGTCACAGATAGAGTCAAATAACTTCAGAAATGTTTCCAGGGGAAAACAAGCAAACAAAAAAGCCTTAATAAGATACCACTCAGATCCCGAGGGAGGCTGACAGCAGAAGTTTAGACACAATGGGCCCATCCGTAAACTCATTCCTAGTCAACCAATGTTGCGAAAGCTTTAAAGAACAGATAAATTAAAACGTGCTTTGCATGGGGAAGTTTTCCCCAGAGTTCCTCATTTTTTATATAGGAAATCAATTTGCATCACTGATGATATCATTCAAATCAGACAACCCAAAGTTGTTAAGAGGTAATTTAGTTTTACGCTGAAGCAATTTGATACTTGTTCTGATTTGTGACTTTCATTTTGTTTGTTAATGAAAAAAATTAATGAACAATGTTACTAGAAATACAACTCATCAAAGCTTCAGCATTATTAAAGAGGTTTGCCATATACTGTACATCGTGATCACTGTGCAGCTAATGCCTGGATCTCTGCCTTGGAGGTGCCATCGATCCAACAGCCTACACAAGAATCCATGGTACAGACACCCTTACACATACCTTTGCACTGATTTGTGTTTTTGTCCAGAATTGCCTTTGTGGATACAATTTTTCCATACCTGAAAGAGAGAGAGAGAGAGAGAAATCTATGTTATTATAGCCCAATGAAGACACTTAAAATACCTTAATGAACATTGGTGCACACACAATTGAGCAGGAATAAACCAAAAAAACAACAAGCTCTGTACTCCCATTTCACACCTGGATGATCTCTTTTCACCAGTTCTTCTCTATAACTCGAGAATGCGCTTCCCTACATAATCACTGGGTTGAGCGCTCAAAAATAGACCTGTCAGGCTGTCATAGGTGGCTGAAAGGGGGTTGCGTGTGATTGTGATCAAAGTAAATCATACTGTGGATTGCTGGAGAAAAGCACAGACCTTGGCTCCAGGCTGAACAGGGCTTACTTCCAACGCTGGCACTGACCTAGTGTGGCAATGCTGAGCAGTTTAACACAACTTCTCCAAAGCTGTTTTTTTCATCTGTGAAAATGAGAATTCTAATAATTCTCTTTCAGGATTTGGGAGAGTGATAAATTGAAATACTGAGATTTCCTAGCAGTGCTCCTAAGATGAACAGGATTTTTTTTGTTATTAAATACATACTGTAAGTTAATTGAGGAGAAGGACTGAGTTTTGTATTCTCAATTCCTGCCACCATATGTAATAGGAGCTCAATAAATGTTTGCTATAAATAAGTGAATGATACAAGTAATCCAATGGTACTTCATCTACAATGAAGTTTCTGCCATAAATACATATATCTATTATTTTATCATCTCTTGCAGAAGACCCAGTCTACGTTTTGTTTTTTAAAAGATGGGTAATATAGAGAATAAAACTCACTCTCTCTTTCTTTTTTAAAGGTTTTATTTATTTATTTGACAAACAGAGATCACAAGTAGGCAGAGAGACAGGCAGAGAAGGGGGGAAGCAGGCTCCCCACTGACCAGAGAGCCTGATGTAGGGCTCAGTCCCAGGACGCTGAGATCAAGACCTGAGCCAAAGGCAGAGGCTTAACCCACTGAGCCACCCAGGCACCCCTGAAACTCACTCTCCTTAAGCTTGTTTCCTAAGGTATAAATGATAGGACTGAAGAAGATAATTTCTAAAACCCTGTCCTTTAGGATTCCATGAAGGATGCTTCCGAATCATCATAACATGGAGAAATTATATGCAAATTTAAGTGCCAAGTTTACTAACAACTCGTACTTATGTTCAAGATTTCAGCCATGTCACAACATGTTTGGCAAGGTTTTTTTTTTTTTTTAATTCTGTGTTCCTAAGGAAGTGTGAGTATATATGACAAAGAGTAAATGTCCCATGTCAGAATAAACAAGGTTCCCTATCACCACTGTTTCTTTTGCATTTATAATACCTCTCATTATGTCATTAATTCTTTGGTGCATTTTGGTGGTCATTTATTAATATTTTAGTTTTGAAAGTGTCATTGTGCTAAAAATGCTTTGCTTCTTTTTTTTTTTTTTCTTTTCGCCAGATGTTTTCGGCATTTTTGTTTTTTTGTTTTTTGAGAGAAAGAGAGGGAGAGCACCCCTGAGCTGGGGTTGTTGGGGAGGGAGAGGGAGAAAGAAAATCTCCAGTATACTCCATGCCCAGCACACACCCCAGCAACAGGTTTGATATCATGACCCCAAGATCATGACTCGAGCCAAAATCAAAAGTCAGACACTCAACTGTTTGAGCCACCCAGGCACCTCTCAGATGATTTGACCAAAGATGCACTGACAGTCCTCTAGAAATTCATGGAATTAATGTCATTATGAAAATGATAGCACCAATAGCTTTGAAAATCATTATGAGCTGAACTATCAATAGGTGATAATAGGAATTAGAATATTTATATATACTTAGATGAAGGGGTCTGAGGTAATTCCCACCAGTCGCCTCCATACCCTTTGTTAAAGCCAGCCAGAACTGGGATGAAGCTATCCAAAACTGAATTGAGTAGATTTTGCCAGCATAATCCTGACATTTCAGCTACCTGCTTCCCTGGTACCACTGCATTTTCTACCCCTTGATAACTATAACTCTATAGCTAAATAAATCAAAGAGATCTGGGCCTGTAAGTGTCTACTACCACTTTGCAAAAGTTACAAGATCGGTAACTTGATCAAATTCACATAATTTGTGAAAGTTATAGGAGGGATCAGAATATGGGATTTTTAAGATTGGTGTAGTGCTTAACCATTATATCAACTGCCTCCAAAACAGAGACGCTGTATATATCAACCCTTCTAGTTTAATCAATCATCATGTCTTTGGGAATCCAGGTATTCAACTCCAGGGCAATCTAGTGCAGTAGTTAAAAGAATACGCTACGGCAACAAACTGCCATGGCTCAAATCGCGATTCAGCCCGGGTATATCTGTTTGGCTAAGTAAGCCTTATGTATCCTTTGTATCATCTCACCATCTATAATTACATAAATCTATTTTTTAATATTCATTTGGACTATTATCTATTTAAAATATGTACATCTACGTACAAATATATAAAATGATAATAACCTCTACCTCATAAGCTTGTTCTGAGGGTTAAGTGGGGTTTACCTAAAATGATAACAGTGGCGGCATAGAATAAGTACTCATTAAATATTAGCTCTTCTTGTAATTATTTCCTTCCTGTTATCTGCTATATAAAAATATTTAGTCCTTGGCATTCTCTGAGGTGGTTAAGAAGTAGAAGGGGGAAGTCCCAAGGGATAGCTTAAAACATTACTACTTAGACTGTTAAAATCCTCCACAAAGAAATTTGGAAGGTAAAATTATTTGCAAAAAGGATAATTTTCATTTACCATTTATATTGTTATTTTTAATGTTAGGGATTACATTAACTATGTTGTCATTGTCCTTAACCATACAAACACCCATAGGTTCAAAGCTTTTGTTTATTTGTATGTTTGTTAGGTACTACTGAAGTGTCTACTACCTCATGCCTATTCTTATACAAGCACACTTACTCCAAAATTTGTCATTCCCCAGCATCCGCATTCCAACAAACACATACAGCCTCTTCTTCAAGCTCTATTTCATCCCAACAGTTTCTCTTTTATGAAAAGAACCAGTAAAATACTATCATATTTGCATGGTCTCTTCAGTCTACAATGGTTCAAGGTATCTATAGCTGTACCTTTATTTTATTTTTTTTAATTTTATTTTTTATAAACATATAATATATTTTTATCCCCAGGGGTACAGGTCTGTGAATCACCAGGTTTACACACTTCACAGCACTCACCATAGCACATACCCTCCCCAGTGTCCATAATCCCACCCCCTCCCAACCCCCCTCCCCCCATCAACCCTCAGTTTGTTTTGTGAGATTAAGAGTCACTTATGGCTGTACCTTTAAAAAATACATTTATTTATTTATTTTCCAGAGAAAGAACATGGATATGGGGAAGGGAAAGGGAGAGGGAAAAGAGAGAATCTCAAGCGAACTCCTCACTGAGCACAGATTTCCCCCACAGGGCTGGATCACACAACCCTGAGATCATGACCTGAGCCAAAATCAAGAGTCTGACTGAGCCACCCAGGTGCCCCTCTATAATTGTACCTACTAACAACAGTAATGTTTGCTAGATTTGGGCTATTCAGGCAAGTAAACATTTGAAAGACTGCGTGTATCTTAGTGTAGAAAACAAAAAGGGAGAAGAAAGGGAACATTTGCTGAAACTTTTTTTTCCACACAAAGCACTATTAATACAGAAGTAAAAACTAAAGGAAAAAAAAAAGAATTTAGAATATTTATAACCATCTCACATCAGGCATACAAACCCTTAAGACAAAAATCCTTCTTAATTGGTTTCTAAAGCTACTCTTGAAAATTTTATATATAAGTACCTCCCAAATTAAAATTTAGCCCTATCTTTTAAAGAGGAAATTAAAAATTACTGTATCTCATAGTGAATTACATCTCCCAATGGGACTTTTAGCCTATGATGTGCATATTGTCCTACTGTATCAATATTACTAGGATGTCTTTCTTTTCCTTTATTAAATGCAGTATATATTTTTTTTAAAAGCTGCCATTTTATTACAGCACAAAAAATGGAAAGGAAGGAAATACTTTTTTTATGGAAAGCATTTGTGAATATTTTGGCAAGTATCTCTTTTCTAAAACAAAGTTTTATGTCCCAGGAAGCATTATAATGCTACTGTGAGTAGAAAATCACTCACTCACATACACATACATACACACACACCAAAAGGCAAATTATGCTATTTCTTGATTTCCTTATTCCTAATTACATTCTAGGCAAGGCTTTCCGAGAGTGCCTAATCATGAAACAATGGAACACAACTGAGAGTACCTGACTCAGCCACTAGTCTGACTAGAGTTAAAGGAATTTGATTCTTTGGCTCAGTTACAGTATTTTGCATTAACAATTACTTCACAAAGCTGTGATATGCTTTAAACAACAAGAGAAGGTATTTAATGGGCCATTGGTTCCAGTTTGTGTTTGAATTCTCCCAGTGACAAACAGGTACTTTCTGCATGGCTGGTGCTGTATTCTCTATGCTTTGCAAAGTCAACATCTGATGAAGGTAAATAAAGTTAGGCTTTTTTTTTTTTTTAGATCCAAACCACCATAAACAGAAAAGCCACCTATGTAATATACCTGTGAAGAATTATATCAAATGTTTCTTCCCAGTGTTTTGTTAAAGTATCTTAATGTACTAGAATAAAAACTACTAAACAGGCTAATAACATATTTTCACACATTCTGAAGAAAAAAATACTTCTGAGGAAAAAGGTATTTCCAAACATAAGTTATCTCATTTCTTTACTCTTTCCCTTCTTTGGGTTTAGAGCAAGACTCTAAGTATTCATAATGTTTTTTTTTTTTTTTTTATGACACCCATGAGCAGAAAGCAAAATCTGATAATGGCCACAAAATATGCGACCAGATTATTTCAGGATGATGCCTGGAAATAGACACCTGAGCACTCGTGCCAGAAGCTTTCAGAAAAATCCAATTCAGTTTTCTATACTTTCATTTCATACAGCTAGAAGAGGTACAGGATTATCCACAGTCAACTTCCTCCAGGGGGATTCAGCTTCTTGGGGGAAACAAATAAATGAAGTGAACACACTTAGTATCAAGATTCTTACCTTCAACACCTTTTCTAAGCCAATGTGAGAAGCCCCTAATTCACATTGCTAGGATGCTTTTGGACATAAAAATATGTGACTCCACATAATACCTACATATTCACCAGCTATCCAGAGTGCAAATGCATTCTCCAAATGCGGCCAGGTCCCAAATAATATTTTCTTTCCATTCTAAGAGTACTCTGTAAAACAGTAGCCAATCTGTAATAACTACCCAATTATTATATTTTACATTTTCATAACTGAGTTTTATGTAGTTACGTGTTGTGTATTAACTCACTTTTACCCTAGCTTGTCAATTCAAGTTTTACATTTAATTTTTTAAAGAACAGCCAATTCTTTCTGGTATTTATTCTTATTCTTAAACAGCATTTGGGTTAAACTGTTTGTTGATATACTTGATTATTCCACATACAAGCCTAATTTGAACTAATGGCATCTTTTATTTTCCAAAGTGGAAAAGAAAATGGAGCTATTATGGTTCTACTCTTCATGCATTATGAAGACATCAAATTGGTGGGATCTTTCTATAAAGAATTTATTTTTAAATCCTTTTGCTGAATCACCCACTGTGTATATTAATTCAAAAAATACAGGCAAAGACTGAAAATAGAGTCTCCACAGTCAATTAACTCCCAGCTAACTCATTTTTCACATGCCTTCTGTATTGACACCAGACTCAAAAAAGGTATTGCATTTATTTAATGGATGAAACATTATCCTTTCAGCAAATGTGGTTGTTTGCCTACTTCTAGATGGCTCATTCATTCTTTGGCATTTGGGGATGCTAATGGATTATAGCTATGGCTTTAGGGATCCAGTAGGAATATGGTGGGGCCATTCCTTTGATGGGCCACATCAGTCAGGTTTCACCTACAAGAGAAGTCCACAGCTCAATAATAGTTTGAAACATTAACAAGTTCAATCTACCACTGAGTGGCCAAAGCCAGCAGTAACTGTGGTGGGCTGAACTATGTCCCCTCAAAACTCATGTGTTGAAGTCTTAACCACCAGTTAAGCCTTAACCACCCACACCTCAGAATGTAATCCATATTTGGAAAGAGAGCCTTTAGATAATTAAGGCAAAGCAAGGTCATATGGGTAGGCCTAAATCTAATATGACTGTGTCCTTATAGATTAGGACAAAGATAGGCACAAGGAAGAGACCATGTGAGGCCACTGGGGTAGGACAGCCATTTGTGAGCAAAGGAGAGAGGCCTCAAAAGAAACAACCCCACCAACATCTGGATCTCATACTTCTCACCTCCAGAACTGTAAGAACATAAATTTCCTGTCATTTAAACCACCCAGTGTGCCATATTTTATTATGGCAGCCCTAGCAAACTAATACAATAACACCTATCCAAGGCCTGGTAAGCTCTGGAATAAAGAACAGAAATGAAAATAACCAGACCACTCTCCTCCTTTTAGTGCTTTGCTCAATGATTTTGCAGTTGGTCCCTCCAAGCCCTAACCTAACATCTCCAACCTCTTTGTCATCCAACATTTGGGTGGATGACAGAGGCCAAGAAATATCCCAGTATGACCCAGAACAGACAACTAATAATCTAGAACCTAATTCTTGGCCTTATAGTCTGGACATTCTTTCCCTCCCTTGCCCACCCCAGAGATAATCAAACTCTTGAATCATGGATCCACACCAAGTAAATTTCACAAGTTCACTGCACAAACCAAAATGTCATTTATTAACTTACAACTTGAGAATAACACATTACAAAGAACACAAAATAAGAGTTTCCAGTTGGGAGAACTGAAGAAAACTTCTCGAAAGAGGAAGTATTTGAAGAAAGGGCACTATTTTGGCAATCAGAAGCTTTTTGTACTTCTTTGGAATAATTAAAACAATTTCTCCAAAAAAGTTTAATTTTTACACTAGTGTATTATTTAGTAAATTACTATTTTCACACTACAAATAGTCTCACCAAAATTCTGTGGCTCTAACACTACATTTACAATCTGACCGACTCTAAGACAACAGTCCTTGAAGGCTAATCTGCCCTACAGTCTCTTGGAGGGGCTTATTAACACATGGATCACAGGGCCCTACTCCCAGAAATACTGATTCAATAGGTAGAAGTTGGGTCTGAAGAATTTGCGTTTCTAACAAGATCCCAGGTGACACCAATATAGGTAGATAGTGTTTTGAGAACCACCACTTCAAGAGAATAACACACCAACAGCAAAGCACGTGTGGTTAGTTACTTGCAAGGCTCCAGAGACTAAGGGAGCTTTCTGCAGACACAGAAAACTACTTTCAAAACTGCAAACAATATTTGCCTTTGATCAAATGATATTCCATGTTGAAAAGGCAGACTATAATTTTTTTCAGAGTTTTTGCTTAAAATAGCCAACATAATCACTACTTAAAACCCACGTAGAGTTGGTTTGGAATTTTTTCAGGTACTTTTTAGAAAAAAAATCCAATGAAAACACATGGGCCATGTCTAAGTATTCTCTCTTCCTTCACTTAAAATAACTAGTGGCTAACTTGTAGTTTGATTGAATTAGACTGCTAATATAGTGAAAAAACTGGCAAGCAGATGATTAGAACTGGTTAGTGCAAAAGCTGGTTCTTTAATTAGAAATGGGTATAAACGTGGAGCAAATATACCAGACCAAAGATGAATACTTTCAAATTCTAACATAAAACAAAACAAAATCATTAAGTTGCTGGTTATTAGAGTTTGTAACCCTTGAGCTACACTTTAGATTATATATTTTGGATTCATAGTTTGGGTATATACCCTACCTTCTTAGTGAAAGCTTGTGAGAAAGGGGTTTCCATGCAAACACGATTGAAATCACATCTTTTGTGTACTTTCTGCAACTGATCATAACACATTTCAGCATGTTTAACATTCTTTAAAATTTGGCCCACTAATATGGAAAGAAAATGGGCTTTTGTTCAATTAATATGGACTGGAATCTGAACTCCACCACCCCTATGATGTGGGAAAAGTTACTCAATGCCTCAGTACCCCAGTTTTCCTGATCTGTAGGATCTGCTTTCAGAAATGACTATAAAGATGAAATAAAACAGTGTGTGTTAAAACTCCTACTACAATGTGTGGCATGTTGACATTCCTCCTGTTCTCTTACTAAATCCTGCCTTATGCTTTGTTGTTTCTATATTTACTTTATGGCATAAAAATGATCACTTGGGTAAAATTTCTCTTGTTTTGTTTTTAAGTAAAATCTATACCACATGTGGGGCTCGAACTCAGGACTCTGTGATCAAAAGTCAAATACTCTACTGACTAAGCCAGCCAGCTGCCCCTTGAATTTGGTAGAGCCAGCATGTCACAGTTTAAATGCTTGCCAAAACCCACTTAGGAAGCACATGCCTTAGCACTCATATGGCTTCTCATTTATACTCTGATTCAATTCACAATTTCCTCTTCACTTGCTCAGTCTCCTCCTGGTAATCCCTAATGACGGTTCAGCCTATTCTCCAGACCATGTCAATGCTGCCCCCACTATCTTCCCAAAGGCTTTTACCTTCTAACTTTGTACTAGCATCCACTGCTTCAGTTCAAAATCCCAGACCTGAGTCAAGATGGCAGAGAAGTATCAGACTGAGATGACATCAGGTCGCAGGAGTTCAGCTAGATAGTTATCAAACCATTCCAAACACCTACAAACCCAACAGGAGATCAAAGAGAAGAAGAGCAGCAATTCTAGAAACAAAAAATCGACCACTTTCCGAAAGGTAGGACGTGTGGAGAAGTGAATCTGAAGCAATGGGAAGATAGACTGTGGGGGGAGGGGTTGGCTCCCGGCAAGTGGTGGAGCAATGGAGCACAAAACTCGAACTTTTAAAAGTCTGCTCCACTGAGGGACATTGCTCCGAGGCTAAGTGGGGTTGGCTCCCGGCAAGTGGTGGAGCAATGGAGCACAAAACTCGAACTTTTAAAAGTCTGCTCCACTGAGGGACATTGCTCCGAGGCTAAGTGGGGGTGGATCCCTCATGGGGACAGTGTGGTTTCAGGTCCCGTGGGGTCACAGAAGGATCAGGGCTGTCTGAGTGTCGCAGAGCTCACAGCTATCGGAGCAGGGAAGCCAGCTACAGAGACAGAGCTGAGGACTGAGTTCGTAGGTTGGGGTTCCCTTAAACCATGATCTGTGGCATAGTTGGGCCACTGTTCTTTGAGCAGGGACCCCAGAAGTGGCAGATCCAGGGAGACTCACCTTCCTTCTCTGGAGGCAGGAATCTGCTGGGTTTGGAGACACTAAATGGGTCCGTGTGCCAGAGACAGAAATGCTTGGTCACAGGCCGGGTGAGCTCAGAGCACAGCCAAAGACCAGGGAGACAAGAGGAATTGACTGCTTTTCTCCAAGGACACACTGAGGGGTGGGGCCCCGAGCTCACGGCTCCTCCGGGCTGGAGATTGGGAGGACACCATTTTCATTCCCATCCTCCAGAGCTCTATGGAAAGCGTTCAGAAACAAAAGCTCCCAAGAGTGAACCTGAGCAGATTACTTAGCCTGGCTCCTGGCAAGGGTAGCACAATTCCACCTTGAGCAAAGATATTTGGAAATCACAGCAATAGGTCCCTCCCTCAAAAGATCAGCAAGAAAATCCAGCCAAGACCATGCTCAGAGATCAAGGAGAACAGTGGAATTCCAGAGGAGGGAAAAGCAAAGCATGGAATTCATAGCTTTCTCCCCATGATTCTTCAGTCTCACAAAGTTAATTATATTTTTAATTTTTTTCTTATTCTAATTTTTTTAAACTTTGCCTCTTTCCTCTTTTAACATTTTTTAACTAGTTTATCTTACCAATGCCTTTCTAAAAAAAAAAAAAAAACTTTTTAAACCTTCATTATTATAGTCATATTTAATCCTTCATTGTATCTTACATTATTCTTTGGATACATATAGGATATTTTTCTAAAAAATTTTGGGATGCAATTTCTTGTAATAGATCAAAATGTACCTTAAATCTAATACAGGGCTTCGTTCTAGTCTCCAGCCTGAGCAAATTCTCTCCAATTTCTTTTTCTTTCTTTTCCCAACCAACTTATCTTATTAATTTCCTTTTTTAGAATTGTTTTTAATGTCCATCTTTACAGTCGTATTCTATCCCACCATTGTGCTTACCCTTATTTTTGTGTATGTATATATATATATATATATATATATATATATATATATATAAAAGTTTTTTCTTTCTTTAAAATTATGCGAGGTAGTTTCTTCTAAGAGACCAAAATACACCCCAAATCAAGTGGGTGGCTCTGTTCTATTCACCAGTTGAATATATAAAAAAAAATTTTAACTTCTTTTATTCCCCTTTCTTCTCCCCCAGTTTCGGAACTCTTTTGATTTGGATAGCATACATTTTTCTGGGGTCTTTGCTACCCTTTTAGTATTTTATTCTCTCGTTCATATATTCTTATCTGGATAAAATGACAAGGTGGAAAACTCACCACAAAATAAATAAATAAATAAATAAATAAATAAATAACAAGAGGCAGTACTGAAGGCAAGGGACCTAATCGATATGGACATTGGTAATACGTCAGATCTAGAGTTCAGAAAGACGATTCTCAAGATGCTAGCTGGGCTTGAAAAAGGCATGGAAGATATCAGAGAAATCCTGGAGAAATAAAAGCTCTTTCTGGGGAAATAAAAGAACTAAAATCAAACCAAGCTGAAATCAAAAAACTATTAATGATGTACAATAAAAAATAGAGGCTCTTACTTCTAGGATAAATGAGGCAGAAGAGAGAATTAGTGATATAAAAGACCAAATGACAGAGAATATAAAAGCGGAGCAAAAGAGAGACAAACAACTACTGGACCAGGAGGGGAGAATTTGAGAGACAAGGGATATCATAAGACAAAATAATGTTAGAATAATTGGGATTCCAGATGAAGAAGAAAGAGGGGGATAGAAGGTATGTTGGAGTGAATTATTGCAGAAAATTTCCCTAATATGGCAAAGGGAATAAGATGAAAATCTAGGAGACAGAGAGAACTCCCCTCAAAATCAATAAAAATAGGTCCACACACCATCATCTAAGAGTAAAATTTACAAGTCTTAGTGACAAAGAGAAAATCCTGAAAGCAGCCCGGGAAAAGAAGTCTATAACATACAATAGTAAAAATATTAGATTGACAGCAGATTTATCCACAGAGACCTGGCAGGCCAGAAAGAGCTGGCATGATATATTCAGAGCACTAAATGAGAAAAACATGCAGCCAAGAATACTATATCCAGCTAGGCTATCATTGAAAATAGAAGAGATAAAAAGCTTCCAGGATAAACAAAAATTAAAAGAATTTGCAAACACCAAACCAGCCCTCCAGGAAATATTGAAAGGGGTACTCTAAGCAAAGAGAGAGTCTAAAAGTAGTAAACCAGAAAGGAACAGAGAAAATATACAGTAACAGTCACCTTACCAGCACTACAATGGCACTAAAATTTGTATCTTTCAATAGTTACCCTGAATGTCAATGGGATAAATGTCCCAATCAAAAAACCCAGGGAACCCATCAATATGCTGTCTACAAGAAACTCATTTTTATACCCAAGGCACCTCCAGATTTAAAGTGAGGGGGTGGAAAACAATTTACCATGCTAACAGACATCAAAAGAAAGCTGGGTGGCAATCCTTATATCAGATAAATTAGATTTTAAGCCAAAGACTATAATAAGAGATGAGGAAGGACACTATATCATACTCAAAGTGTCTGTCCAACAAGAAGATCTAATAATTTTTAATATCTATGCCCCTAACATGGGAGCAGCCAACTATATAAACCAATTAATAACAAAATCAAAGAAACACATTAACAATAATACAATAAGAGTAGGGGACTTTAACACCCTTCTCACTGCAATGGACAGATCATCCAAGCAAAAGATCAACAAGGAAATAAATGCCTTAAATGACACATGGGACCAGATGGACATCACAAATGTATTCAGAACATTTCATCCCAAAGCAACAGAATACACATTCTTCTCTAGTGCACATGGAACATTCTCCAGAATAGATCACATCCTGGGTCGCAAAACAGGTCTCAACCGGTATCAAAAGATTGGGATCATTCCCTGCATATTTTCCGACCACAATGCTCTGAAACTAAAACTCGATCACAAGAAGAAATTTGGAAAGAATCCAAATACATGGAGGCTGAAGAGCATCCTACTAAAGAATCAATGGGTCAACCAGGAAATTAAAGAGGAATTGAAAAAATTCATGGGAACAAACAATAATGAAAACGCAACTGTTCAAAATCTGTGGGACACAGTAAAGGCAGTCCTGAGAGGAAAATAAATAGTGATACAAGCCTTTCTCAAGAAACAGGAAAGGTCTCAATTACACAACCTAACCCTATGCTTAAAGGAGCTGGAGAAATAACAGCAAAGAAAGCCTAAGCCCAGCAGGAGAAGAGAAATAATAAAGATCAGAGTAGAAATCAATGAAATAGAAACCAAAAAAATAGTAGAACAAATCAATGAAACTAGGAGCTAGTTCATTGAAAGAATGAATAAGATTGATAAACCCCTGGCCAGACTTATCCAAAAGAAAAGAGAAAGGACCCAAATTAATAAAGTCATGAATGAAAGAAGAGAAATTACAACCAACACCAAAGAAATACAAGCAATTATAAGAACATATTATGAGCGACTATACACCCGCCAATTTGACAATTTGGAAGAAATGGATGAATTCCTAGAGACATATAAACTACCAAAACTGAACCAGGAAGAAACAGAAAACCTGAACAGACTCATAACTAGTAAGGAGATGGAAGCAGTAATCAAAGATCTCCCAATAAACAAGAGCCCTGGGCCAGATGGCTTCCCAGGGGAATTTTACAAAACATTTAAAGAAGAATTAATACATATGCCCCTGAAACTGTCCCCAAAAAATAGAAATGGAAGGAAAACCTCCAAACTCATTTTATGAGTCCAGCATTACCTTGATCCCAAAACCAAAGTCCCTATCAAAAAAGAGAATTACAGACCAATATCCTTGATGAACACAGATGTGAAAATTCTCAACAAAGTACTAGCCAATAGGATCCAACAGTACATTAAAATGATTATTCACCACAACCCAGGGGGATTTATTCCTGGGTTGCAAGGTTGGTTCAACATCTGCAAATCAATCAATGTGATACAATACACAATAAAAGAAAGAATAATAACCATGATACTCTCAATAGATGCTTAAAAAGCATTTGACAAAGTACAGCATCCTTTCTTGATCAAAACTCTTCACAGTGTAGGCATAGAGGGTACATACCTCAATATCATCTAAGCCATCAATGAAAAACCCACAGTAAATATTACTCTCAATGAGGTAAAACTGAGAGCTTTTCCCCTAAGATCAGGAACATGGCAGGGATATCCACTATCACCACTGATATTCAACATAGTACTAGAAGTCCTGGCCTCAGCAATCAGACAACAAAAAGAAATTAAAGGCATCCAAATTGCCAAAGAAGTCAAACACTCACTCCTTACAGATGATATGATACTTTATGGGGAAAACCCAAAAGACTCCATGCCAAAACTACTAGAACTCACACAGGAATTCAGTAATGTGTCAGGATATAAAATCAATGCACAGAAATCAGTTGCATTCATATACATCAACAAGACAGAAGAAAGAGAAATTAAGGAGTCAATCCCATTTACAATTGCACCCAAAACCATAAGATACCTAGGAATAAATCTAACCAAAGAGGCAAAGAATCTGTACTCAAAAAACTATAAAGTGCTCGTGAAAGAAAATGAGGAAGACACAAAGAAATGGAAAAATGTTTCATGCTTACGGATTAGAAGAACAAATATTGTGAAAATGTCTATGCTACCTAAAGCAATCTACACATTTAACACAATCCCTATCAAAATACCATCAATTTTTTTTCAAAGAAATGGAACAAATAATCCTAAAATTTATATGGAGCCACAAAAGATCCTGAATAGTCAGAGGAATGTTGAAAAGTAGACGGCATCAAAATTCCAGACTTCAAGCCCTATTACAAATCTGTCATCATCAAGACAGTATGGTACTGGCACAAAAACAGACATATAGATCAATGGAGCAGAATAGAGAGCCCAGAAATGGACCCTCAACTCTACAGTCAACTAAACTTTGACAAAGCAGGAAAAAATGTCCAATGGAAAAAAGACAGTCTTTTCAACAAATGGTGTTGGGAAAATTGGACAGCCACATTCAGAAGAATGAAACTGGACCATTTCCTTACACCAGACAAGGACTATTTCCTTACACCTCAGAAAAATAGACTCAAAATGGATGAAGGACCTCAATGTGAGACAGGAATCCATCAAAATCCTTGAGGAAAACACAGGCAGCAACCTCTTCGACCTCAGCCATGGCAACTTCTTCCTAGAAACATCGCCAAAGGTAAGGGAAGCAAGGGCAAATATGAACTATTGAGACTTTATCAAGATGAAAATCTTTTGCACAGCAAAGGAAACAGTCAACAAAACCAAAAGACAACTGACAGAATGGGAGAAGATATTTGCAAACGACATATCAGATAAAGGGCTAGTATCCAAAATCTAGAAAGAACTTATCAAACTCAACACCCAAAGAACAAATCATCCAGTCAAGAAATGGGCAGAAGACATGAACAGACATTTCTGCAAAGAAGACATCCGGATGGCCAACAGACACATGAAAAAGTGCTCAACATCACTCGGAATCAGGGAAATACAAATCAAAACCACAGTGAGATACCACCTCAACATCAGTCAGAATGGCTAAAATTAACAAGTCAGGAAATGACAGATGCTGGTGAGGATGTGGAGAAAGGGGAACCCTCCTACACTATTGGTGGGAAACGCAAGCTGGTGTAGCCACTCTGGAAAACAGCATGGAGGTTCCTCAAAAAGTTGAAAATAGAGCTACCCTAAGACCCAGCAATCACACTACTGTGTATTTACCCTAAAGATACAAATGTAGGGATCCGAAGGGGCACGTGCACCCAAATGTTTATAGCAACAATATTCACAATAGCCAAACAATGGAAAGAACCTAGATGTCCATCAACAGATGAATGGATAAAGAAGATGTGGTATATATATACAGTGAAATACTATGCAGCTATCAAAAGAAATGAAAACTTGCCATTTGCAACAACATGGATGGAACTAGAGGGTATTACACTGAGTGAAATAAGTCAATTAGAGAAAGGCAATTATCATATGATCTCTCTGATATGAGGAATTTAAGAAGCAGAACAGGGGGCTATGGTGGGTAGGGAGGGAAAAAATGAAACAAGATGGGATCAGGAGGGAGACAAACTATAACAGACTTTTAATCTCATGAAACAAACTGAGGGTTGCTGGGGGGAGGGGGATATGGAGAGGATGGTTGGGTTATGGACATTGGGAGGGTATGTGATACAGTGAGTGCTGTGAAGTGTGTATGCCTGATGACTCACAGACATGTTAATAAAAAAATAAAATAAATTGTCAGGTATACTGGATAAAGCTGCTCTGTGTCACCCCAAAGGATCCAGTTCTTTGATCAACAGCAGGATGCCCACTGTCCAGTGGATATTCAAATAACTCATAATAACATAAACCAATGGAGAAATCCAATTACCTGAGGATTATTTGTTTTATAGTGTCTCTATATTATCAGTAGTACTTTTTAAATTATATGTAAAATACATATCACTATCACACCAGGTAAGGGGGAAGACTTAAAAGAATGCATGTTAAGCCTTCTGGCTTAATGAAAAGCTTATAGCACATACTCAAAAATAGTAGTTGCTGGGGTAATGATCAATCTTTCAATTATTTAATGGTCAGAAAATTCAGGGTGCTTTTATAAATAGGTCCAAAAACATAATTTAAAAAGTCTGTAGATTATAAAATTTGTTTAGCTCAGTGACTTCTGGCTCATTTGCCTTAACCCTGACATTATTACTGCAGTTACACGCACACACTCCTGAGTGCATTCCTTTCATTCCACTGGGGAAATGTCTTGCATGAAAAGAACACACCTATGACACTCGAGAAGGTCATGGGCTAAAGGGAAAATGTAAGAAAAATTCAGCTGTTCCCCACATGTGCTATGGTTACAGATGTGTATTACACAACAGGACTTCACCTAGATGTATCTATACAGATAAGATGTAATATATTCTGCTCAGGAGGTGGCCTCTTGTTCACTTGTCTTAAAGTTAACCACTGGTAAGCCAAAGTAAAAGTTGATACGTTTAGATGGCATGTATTTTTCATATGCATGAGAGCATAATTGGTTCCACTTTTCTTAAAACTAAATGTAATGAAAAGCTACATGTCATGCCCATAAAATTGAAATTCTATTAAGTCTTTAGCCCACTCCTCACCTGAGTACTGACATTTTAATAAATTGATTATTTTCTCCATTATAGAGGTAATATATCTCATAAAGTCAGATTTGGAAAATGTAGGGAAAAAATAGGAAGATGAAATTATTCATAATATCATCACACACACACTTACTATCTTGATTAATTTCCTTTTCTATATATGTTTGTTCTTATTTATGTGTTTCATATAGTCATACCACCTATATAATCTTGTATCCAGTACTAGGGCTTTTAAGTACTTTCTATATGACTTTTAAGAATAAGCAATGCCAGAGGAGTCAAGATGGTGGAGAAGTAGCAGGCTGAGACTACTTCAGGTAGCGGGAGATCAGCTAAATAGCTTATCTAAAGATTGCAAACAACTATAAATCCAAAGGGAGATTGAAGAGAAGAAGAACAGCAATTCCAGAAACAGAAAATCAACCACTTTCTGCAAGGTAGGACTGGCGGAGAAGTGAATCCAAAGCGACGGGAAGATAGACCGCGGGGGGAGGGGCTGGCTCCCGGCGAGCGGCGGAGCAACTGAGCACAAAATCAGGACTTTTAAAAGTCTGTTCCGCTGAGGGACATCGCTCCAGAGGCTTAACTGGGGTGAAGCCCAGGCGGGATCAGCGCGGCCTCAGGTCGCACAGGGTCACAGAAGGATCGGGGGAGTCTGAGTGTCGCAGAGATTACCGGTATTAGAACGGGGAAGCCGGCTACAGAGACAGAGCCGAGGAGTGACTCTCAGCTCGGGGTTGCCTTGAACCGGTCGCAGGCTCGGTCAGCTCGGAGCGCGGCCGGAGGCCAGGGTGACGGGAGTCATTGGGCGCTGTTCTCTGGGGGCGCACTGAGGAGTGGGGCCCCGGGCCATCGGCTCCTCTGGGCCGGAGACCGGGAGGCCGCCATCTTCACTCCCGTCCTCCGGAACTCTACGGAAAGCGCTCAGGGAACAAAAGCTCCCGAAAGCAAACCCAGCAAACCCGAGCGGATTACTCAGCCCGGCCCCGGGTAAGGACGGTGCAACTCCGCCTGGGGCAAAGACGCTTGAGAATCACTACAACAGGCCCCTCCCCCAGAAGATCAACGAGAAACCCATCCAGGACCAAGTTCACCAACCAAGGAGTGCAGTTTCAATACCAAGGAGAGCGGCAGAATTCCAAGGAGAAGAAAGCAAAGCATGGAACTCATGGCTTTCTCGCCATGATTCTTTAGCCTTGCAGTTAATTTAATTTTTTTTTCTCTTTTTCAATATTTTTTTCTCTTCTTCTGCTAAATTTTTTAAACTTTTACCGTTTTCTTTTTTTAACGTTTTTTAAATAGTTTATCTAATATATATATATATATTTTTTTCTTTTTATATATTTTATCGGCTTTCTTTTTTTAATAGTTTCTTTTTTTTTCTTTTTTTTTTCTTCTTCTGAACCCCTTTTATCCCCTTTCTCCCCCTCACGATTTGTGATCTCTTCTGATTTGGCTAAAGCATATTTTCCTGGGGTTGTTGCCACCTTTTAGTATTTTAATTGCTCCTTCATATACTCTTATCTGGACAAAATGACAAGGCAGAAAAATTCACAACAAAAAAAATAACAAGAAGCAGTACCAAAGGCTAGGGACCTAATCAATACAGACATTGGTAATATGTCAGATCTAGAGTTCAGAATGATGATTCTCAAGGTTCTAGCCGGGCTTGAAAAAGGCATGGAAGATATTAAAGCAACCCTCTCGGGAGATATAAAAGCCCTTTCTGGAGAAATAAAAGAACTAAAATCTAACCAAGTTGAAATCAAAAAAGCTATTAATGAGCTAAAATCAAAAATGGAGGCTCTCACTGCTAGGATAAATGAGGCAGAAGAAAGAATTAGCGATATAGAAGACCAAATGACAGAGAATAAAGAAGCTGAGCAAAAGAGGGACAAACAGCTACTGGACCACGAGGGGAGAATTCGAGAGATAAGAGACACCATAAGATGAAACAACATTAGAATAATTGGGATTCCAGAAGAAGAGGAAACGGAGAGGAGAGCAGAAGGTATATTGGAGAGAATTATTGGAGAGAATTTCCCCAATATGGCAAAGGGAACAAGCATCAAAATCCAGGAGGTTCAGAGAACCCCCCTCAAAATCAATAAGAATAGGTCCACACCCCCGTCACCTAATAGTAAAATTGACAAGTCTTAGTGACAAAGAAAAGATCCTGAAAGCAGCCCGGGAAAAGAAGTCTGTAACGTACAATGGTAAAAATATTAGATTGGCAGCAGACTTATCCACAGAGACCTGGCAGGCCAGAAAGAGCTGGCATGATATATTCAGAGTACTAAATGAGAAAAACATGCAGCCAAGAATACTATATCCAGCTAGGCTATCATTGAAAATAGGAGGAGAGATTAAAAGCTTCCAGGACAAACAAAAACTGAAAGAATTTGCAAATACCAAACCAGCTCTACAGGAAATATTGAAAGGGGTCCTCTAAGCAAAGAGAGACCCTCAAAGTAGTAGATCAGAAAGAAACAGAGACAATATACAATAACAGTCACCTTACAGGCAATACAATGGCACTAAATTCATATCTCTCAATACTTACCCTGAATGTTAATGGGCTCAATGCCCCAATCAAAAGACACAGGGTACCAGAATGGATAAAAAAACAAAACCCATCTATATGTTGCCTACAAGAAACTCATCTTAACCCGAAGACACCTCCAGGTTTAAAGTGAGGGGGTGGAAAAGAATTTACCATGCTAATGGACATCAGAAGAAAGCAGGAGTGGCAATCCTTATATCAGATCAATTAGATTTTAAGCCAAAGACTATAATAAGAGATGAGGAAGGACACTATATCATACTCAAACGAACTGTCCAACAAGAAGATCTAACAATTTTAAATATCTATGCCCCTAATGTGGGAGCAGCCAACGATATAAACCAATTAATAACAAAATCAAAGAAACACATCGACAAGAATACAATAATAGTAGGGGATTTTAACACTCCCCTCACTGAAATGGACAGATCATCCAAGCAAAAGATCAACAAGGAAATCAAGGCCTTAAATGACACACTGGACCAGATGGACATCACAGATATATTCAGAACATTTCATCCCAAAGCAACAGAATACACATTCTTCTCTAGTGCACATGGAACATTCTCCAGAATAGATCACATTCTTGGTCCTAAATCAGGTCTCAACCGGTATCAAAAGATTGGGATCATTCCCTGCATGTTTTCAGACCACAATGCTCTAAAGCTTGAACTCAATAACAAGAGGAAATTTGGAAAGAACCCAAATACATGGAGACTAAACAGCATCCTTCTAAAGAATGAATGGGTCAACCAGGAAATTAAAGAAGAATTGAAAAAATTTATGGAAACAAATGATAATGAAAACACAACGGTTCAGAATCTGTGGGACACAACAAAGGCAGTCCTGAGAGGAAAATATATAGCGGTACAAGCCTTTCTCAAGAAACAAGAAAGGTCTCAGGTACACAACCCAACCCTACACCTAAAGGAGCTGGAGAAAGAACAAGAAAGAAACCCTAAACCCAGCAGGAGAAGATAAATCATAAAGATAAGAGCAGAAATCAATGAAATAGAAACCAAAAAAACAATAGAACAAATCAACGAAACTAGGAGCTGGTTCTTTGAAAGAATTAATAAGATTGATAAACCCCTGGCCAGACTTATCCAAAAGAAAAGAGAAAGGACCCAAATAAATAAAATCATGAATGAAAGAGGAGAGATCACAACGAACACCAAAGAAATACAGACAATTATAAGAACATACTATGAGCAATTCTACGCCAACAAATTTGACAATCTGGAAGAAATGGATGCATTCCTAGAGACATATAAACTACCACAACTGAACCAGGAAGAAATGGAAAGCCTGAACAGACCCATAACCAGTAAGGAGATTGAAACAGTCATCAAAAATCTCCAAACAAACAAAAGCCCAGGGCCAGATGGCTTCCCGGGGGAATTCTACCAAACATTTAAAGAAGAACTAATTCCTATTCTCCTGAAACTGTTCCAAAAAAATAGAAATAGAAGGAAAACTTCCAAACTCATTTTATGAGGCCAGCATCACTTTGATCCCAAAACCAGACAAGGATCCCATCAAAAAAGAGAACTACAGACCAATATCCTTGATGAACACAGATGCAAAAATTCTCACAAAATACTAGCCAATAGGATTCAACAGTACATTAAAAGGATTATTCACCACGACCAAGTGGGATTTATTCCAGGGCTGCAAGGTTGGTTCAACATCCGCAAATCAATCAATGTGATACAACACATTAATAAAAGAAAGAACAAGAACCATATGATACTCTCCATAGATGCTGAAAAAGCATTTGACAAAGTACAGCATCC
The DNA here is from genome assembly GCF_902655055.1 of Lutra lutra. Classification (NCBI taxonomy): domain Eukaryota; kingdom Metazoa; phylum Chordata; class Mammalia; order Carnivora; family Mustelidae; genus Lutra; species Lutra lutra. The sequence goes on along the minus strand of NC_062278.1, from coordinate 147,799,787 downwards.
CTTCCTGATCAAAACTCTTCAAAGTGTAGGGATAGACGGCACATACCTCAATATTATCAAAGCCATCTATGAAAAACCCACCGCAAATATCATTCTCAATGGAGAAAAACTGAAAGCTTTTCCGCTAAGGTCAGGAACACGGCAGGGATGTCCGTTATCACCACTGCTATTCAACATAGTACTAGAAGTCCTAGCCTCAGCAATCAGACAACAAAAGGAAATTAAAGGCATCCAAATCGGCAAAGAAGAAGTCAAACTATCACTCTTTGCAGATGATATGATACTATATGTGGAAAACCCAAAAGACTCCACTCCAAAACTGCTAGAACTTGTACAGGAATTCAGTCAAGTGTCAGGATATAAAATCAATGCACAGAAATCAGTTGCATTTCTCTACACCAACAACAAGACAGAAGAAAGAGAAATTAAGGAGTCCATCCCATTTACAATTGCACCCAAAACTATAAGATACCTAGGAATAAACCTAACCAAAGAGACTAAGAATCTATACTCAGAAAACTATAAAGTACTCATGAAAGAAATTGAGGAAGACACAAAGGAATGGAAAAATGTTCCACGCTCCTGGATTGGAAGAATAAATATTGTGAAAATGTCTATGCTACCTAAAGCAATCTACACATTTAATGCAATTCCTATCAAAGTACCATCCATTTTTTTCAAAGAAATGGAACAAATAATCCTAAAATTTATATGGAACCAGAAAAGACCTCGAATAGCCAAAGGAATATTGAAAAAGAAAGCCAAAGTCGGTGGCATCACAATTCCGGACTTCAAGCTCTATTACAAAGCTGTCATCATCAAGACAGCATGGTACTGGCACAAAAACAGACACATAGATCAATGGAACAGAATAGAGAGCCCAGAAATAGACCCTCAACTCTATGGTCAACTCATCTTCGACAAAGCAGGAAAGAACATCCAATGGAAAAAAGACAGCCTTTTCAATAAATGGTGTTGGGAAAATTGGACAGCCACATGCAGAAAAATGAAACTGGATCATTTCCTTACACCACACACGAAAATAGACTCAAAATGGATGAAGGATCTCAATGTGAGAAAGGAATCCATCAAAATCCTTGAGGAGATCACAGGCAGCAACCTCTTCCACCTCAGCCGCAGCAACATCTTCCTAGGAACATCACCAAAGGCAAGGGAAGCAAGGGCAAAAATGAACTTTTGGGATTTTATCAAGATCAAAAGCTTTTGCACAGCAAAGGAAACAGTTAACAAAACCAAAAGACAACTGACAGAATGGGAGAAGATATTTGCAAATGACATATCAGATAAAGGGCTAGTGTCCAAAATCTATAAAGAACTTAGCAAACTCAACACCCAAAGAACAAATAATCCAATCAAGAAATGGGCAGAGGACATGAACAGATATTTCTGCAAAGAAGACATCCAGATGGCCAACAGACACATGAAAAAGTGCTCCATATCACTCGGCATTAGGGAAATACAAATCAAAACCACAATGAGATATCACCTCACACCAGTCAGAATGGCTAAAATTAACAAGTCAGGAAATGACAGATGCTGGCGAGGATGCGGAGAAAGGGGAACCCTCCTACACTGTTGGTGGGAATGCAAGCTGGTGCAACCACTCTGGAAAACAGCATGGAGGTTCCTCAAAATGTTGAAAATAGAACTACCCTATGACGCAGCAATTGCACTGCTGGGTATTTACCCTAAAGATACAAACGTAGTGATCCGAAGGAGCACATGCACCCGAATGTTTATAGCAGCAATGTCTACAATAGCCAAACTATGGAAAGAACCTCGATGTCCATCAACAGACGAATGGATAAAGAAGAAGTGGTATATATACACAATGGAATACTATGCAGCCATCAAAAGAAATGAAATCTTGCCATTTGCGACGACGTGGATGGAACTAGAGGGTATCATGCTTAGCGAAATAAGTCAATCGGAGAAAGACAACTATCATATGATCTCCCTGATATGAGGGAGAGGAGATGCAACATGGGGGATTGAGGGGGTAGGAGAAGAATAAATGTAACAAGATGGGATTGGGAGGGAGACAAACCATAAGTGACTCTTTTTTTTTTTTTTTTCCATAAGTGACTCTTAATCTCACAAAACAAACTGAGGTTTGATGGGGGGAGGGGGGTTGGGAGAGGGGGGGTGGGGTTATGGATATTGGGGAGGGTATGTGCTATGGTGAGTGCTGTGAAGTGTGTAAACCTGGCGATTCGCAGACCTGTACCCCTGGGGATAAAAATATATGTTTATTAAAAATAAAATTAAAAAAATAAAAATTAAAAAAAAAGAATAAGCAATGCCAAAATCAATGTATTTAACACAAAAATCCTTTCACTAATGTTAGAAAATGTTAACAGTGTAAGTAAGCCACACAGAAACAAGAGGGCATGAAAAAAGTAGTGATCCTCACTGGGTGGATATACTTTATAATGTATATACTTAATGTATATACATTATTTTATAATTTTATAATGTGTATATATATTGTATGTATTTTATAATGTATATACTTAAAAGGGAATCTTCACTATCACTAACTCAGGAATTGATGAACTCATTCGCTTTTTTCTTTTTTTTTTTTTTTTTTTTTTTTTTAATATTTTATTTATTTATTTGACAGAGAGAAATCACAAGTAAGCAGAGAGGCAGGCAGAGAGAGAGGAGGAAGCAGGCTCCCCGCTGAGCAGAAAGCCCGATGTGGGGCTCGAACCCAGGACCTGGGATCATGACCCGAGCCGAAGGCAGCGGCTCAATCCACTGAGCCACCCAGGCGCCCCTTCTTAATGAATAGTTACCAAGTACCAGAAGATATCCTCAGGAATGTAAAGGTGACAACTCATGTGCTGCATTTCTACTCTCTTGTTTTTGTTTCGAGAATACAGATCATGAGTACACTGTAAGTTAGCATAACAGGCAACTTCCAAAGAAAAAAGGTGTGGGCAGAGGACGCCTACCAATGTATGTATCTGCTGGCTGTTTTAGAATTAATATTGCAACAAGTATCTCTGGAGCTAACGTTCATTGTTTCCTCTTAGAAATTACATGTTTCTCAAAAAATAACATGAGGCAGCATTGAGATCTGTGTGTTTATGTGTTTTTGTGTATGTGTGCTTGTAGAGAGGTCTCTCCCTACAGCCTCAACAGTGGGGCCACTAAGAAAAGATTTAATCTTGTTTGGGAAATAAGTAGTATATCTATTTAAGGTTGTTGATACACTGAGAGAATTCATTCACTGCACATAAGTGACATGTCTTCGAAAGACTCAGACACTATGGAACTTTGACACTTTGACACTTCAGCTTCCTGTTATATGGCAGTATAATAGGATTTTAAAGAATTGACTTTAAAAATTGCATTTAAAAAAACAGACATTTTAAAAACTTAAGATATGCATCACTATAATTTTTTATATTGTACTGAAAAACTGAAAGTCTGTGGAGTCACAGATTTTTTTTCTCAGATTTTAGTGTTTCTATCTAGACCCTGTCTTGTTTTATTTGCGTTAAGATTTATTATAATTCAGGATACTGAATTTATTAGAATTCAAATTAAAAATAATAAATATGTTTATTTTAACTATTATAATTACATATCATATATAATTATATATATGATTGTTAAATTATATATGAATTTAGGTAAATATATTAATAGGTATATAAATGAATATTAAATATGTGAAATATTATTTATGACATATGTAAAAGATGTAAAACTTCTTCAGATGAATACACATCATGGGCTTAAGAAATTAATTATTAATTTTAACTGTGAAATATCTTGCTTGCTTCTCTCTAACCCCATTTCCTACACTTTCCTCCACAGATAACCACTACCCAGTATTCTGTAATAAAATATCCCTTGCTTTTCTCTATGTTTTATCATACATATATGATAGATAGTTTAGGTTTGTTCAGGTTAGAACGTAGGTGAATCATAGCTTATGTATTTTACTGCAACTTGCTTTTTTTCACTTAATATTTTATTTATTTTATTTTATTTTTGTCACTTAATATTTTTTAAAAGATTTTATTTATTTATTTGACAGAAAGAGAGACAGTGAAAGAGGGAACACAAGCAGAGGGAGAGGGAGAAACAGGCCTCCCGCTGCGCAGTGAGCCCCATTCAAGGCTCGATCCCAGGACACCAGGATCATGACTTGAGCCGAAGGCAGACACTTAATGGCTAAGCCACCAAGGTGCCCCCTCACTTAATATTTAATTCAATCATGTTGCCGCAAGAGACTGTGATTTTTTTATTTTCACTGGGCTATAGTGTTCCTTTGATACATGATTTATAATTTCTTTATAGCGGTCCTATTTTCACTTAGCCTGATCCATACACATCTCTTTATTTTTTCCATTATAAACATTGCTATTATTACTAGTTTTATATCTGTTTACTGGTGCAAATGTGCAAGAATTTTGCAAGGCTCTGCGTTCAGGAGGCGGATGGAGGAGGCACGCAAAACACGTGTTATTTCCCAAAAATGGTGGATCACTAGCAGAATCCTAGGCTCTTCACAACCTTACCAACGTTTAATGTTGCAGACTTCTGTAACATTTGTTAAACCACTGAGAATAAAATATTATCATCCTTTGCAAGATTTCCAAGTTTTACAAGTTAGTAAACAATGTGGTAATGAAACTTGATGGGCAAATGTAAATTAGGCAAAGTTTCCAGGAATACCTTTTTGCTATTTCTGAGAATCAATATAACATAACTTTATTGAGTCATGAGCTAGTTTCAGTATATGGTCTGATTTTTTTTTAGAAGAGTTAAATGTTGGTAATATTATGTCCTGTTATGTCTCTATAATTTACTCTGCTTTGAAGCAGAATGTTGAAACTGTGTGTATATGTATGTATTACTTTGAATAATACAGGCGACAATAGTAGCTGAAAATAACATTATCTAGAGAACACCCATGTTTCCAAATACTTGTTCCTTAGAAGATCCTGTCTCCAAAGAGTTTGGTCAATTGGAGGCAATTTACATTAGGTCTGGAGAAGACTCTTCTAGCCCAGAAAACTGACTCCATACAAAATAAACTCATTAAATAAATAATTATTGAAATAATTAAAATAGGGGCGCCTGGGTGGCTCAGTGGGTTAAGCCTCTGCCTTCAGCTCAGGTCATGATATCAGGGTCCTGGGATGGAGCCCCACCTCGGGCTTTCTGCTCAGCAGGGAGCCTGCTGCCCTCTCTCCCTCTGCCTGCCTCTCTGCCTACTTGTGATCTCTCTCTCTGTCAAATAAATAAATAAAATCTTAAAAAAAAAAAGAATGCAAATAAGTCAGTATTTAACAGTCAAAATAAAACTATGTTTCTTGTTGTTGCCAGAGAAACAAAATTAAGAGCTAAAATAAATGTTTCTCTTAAGTCAATCATTTCTGAAATACTACATAAGATATCAGAGTACTGCCTATACTATAAAGCCCCAAACCCAGGTCCTACAAAGTTACTGTATTGTACTGAGTCCTCAGAATCAGCCACTTAACTTATTCCAGATTAGGTCACATCACACGATGTTCTTCCAAGTATAACGTCTATATAAAAAGCTGAGGCTTTATGGAGGTAACATATAGGTTATTGTGGATGGTTATCTAAACAAGCTTGCGTTCTATCAACCCACAAGCCTTCTGGGGGATCTGCCACCACAAAAGTTAGAGTACGTGAAGATCTTCTGCTTTATCCTTCCTTGACGAAGGATGGAAAATTCCAAGAACATCAACAATGTAGTATGTAGACTGTTCGCCGACTCACAAATTCATTGTAAAACCACAAAATCAACAAAAGCAACCCAATTTATGGGAACTTTCATGACCCTGAAATCACTTCCACTGTCGTATATATTTCTGTATTATACATATATGACACCACATTAATGTAGAGGAAAAAAAGCAGCTGAGATGACTAATAGCATTCCTTGAAAGATTAAAGTTTGCTTAAAAGGCAAAGATGTTAAACATTATTTATTCCTCTACCCTGATAAAAGTCCTAATAAACTGTCAGTTCCTTAAGTTAATAGTACCCTTTCTGTACATGTTTTTTGAAGCCCAATTCTTCCACCTACAAAAGATGTTGCATGTTTAATTGTCATGTTTTATGATCTTGCTATTCAAAGTGCAGTCTATGGAGCAAAAGCATAGTCATCCCCTTGAGCTTCTTACAAATGCAGAATTTGAGGCCCTATCCCAGAACTATTGGTGTAGAATCTGCATTTTAGCAAATCCCCAAGGATTTCATATGCTCATGGCTGTCATAAACCCACTGTTTCATGACACACAGACACACAGAAGCCATGCAGTTCCATGCATTTTTGTTGAACCTTAGCTAGAAGAAATTAACTTTGTATTAAGAGTCAAGATAACTTTCAAGTTAGTAAGACTCTGCATTTGCCAAAGTTGACTAGCTGAAAGATAGGCTGGAACCTTATGGGAGGCTCTGGTCTTCTTCTTTTGCAAGAATTTGTATAGCTTTCAGCTAATACATTTTCATGGTCTATAGTTAATACATGCAGACAGTGCACAGTATACCAGAATTTGAGTAAAAAGCACTTTGGTCTCATCTAGGGAATTTTGTAAAATATGCAAGAGAAAGAAAAGCCTGGCTTAGAGAATGTGAGAACTCTTCAGAAATTTAATTATACGTTTTCACTTGGCCTAAAATGTCCCCATAGCCTTTGGTCAAACAATTTTAGAGTAATCTAGTGGAAATGGGATATGTGTTATCAAGTCTAAATCAATGCTGGTCTTATGTAAATAAAGATTTAGGGACACAGAGCCAAATTTCACTGGCAACCTGTATTAGTATCAGTCAATACAATGGTAATAAAACAATTAAGCCAACATTCAAACTGCACAGAGTTAAAATTACAGTGCAATTATTACCTAAATCACAGATTAGGGAAAAAATAAGACCAACCATGTCTATACATAAACAGTGCTTAATTTGTTATTGTGTTGAGCTCCATGTGTGTGCCTTGTGTCTGACAAGCCGTTCTGCCTCCTGCTTTCTTAAGTAGGTTTTACTGTTAAATTGTGGCTAGAATTAACTAACATGCCAGTACACCATGATATTAATCTCCCAAGTATTCAATCACTTAACAATAGCATCATTATTCTAGAAAACTCTGCTTATTCACTGTTTGTTCATGTTTTCAGATGTTTCATTAAGAGCAATTTTATTTCAATAGAATTCAAAAGCTGTGCAAATGCATGACCAAAAAAAATAGTCTTAAATATTTAATCTTCCAAAAGGAGGCCTTTTGGAAAAAAGATAATCAAACAATGACTAGGTCAGTGAAATCAAAACAATTATTTAAAATTAAAGTATTCTGGAGAGTTCATGGAAGGGGCACTTGAAAGGAGAATGTAAAGTGTAGGAGGCTGACTTCTACCTTTCAAGAGAAATCACCAACTTGCAGGTATGTGTTCTGTCAGCTGCCATAATTCAGCTGTGGTTGCAATAATAGTGTTGTGTCTCCTTCTTGTGACATGTCTATAGTCCTTAATTGGCATTGGTGTGCAGAAATGAGTATAATCACTGTATCAGAAATGGCCTTCTCTTCAGACTACTGATTTTTATAGTTCATTAAAAGTATTTCTCAAGAGGCATTCATACTGAATTCTGACTTCCAGAATGACCACAAAAGAACAGTTAGAGGCAGTGAGTGAGGTCCTGTGGTGAAGTCACGCTGATTCTTGAATTATATCCAAAAGTCGTGAGCCCAGTGTTTCCAGGACCTGCTGCTTACACAGCTGTTTAGATGGCCCAGGGCAAACCAAAATGACCAAATCTTTTTCTCCCAGGCAATTCCACCATAATATCCCCAGACCCAAATTGGGATGGAATTTAAGAAATAAAATAACAAAGCATATATGTAAAGTACCCTTCAAGTGATTTCAAAATCTGCGTGGCTGAAAGAATTCTTAGGGAAACTTAAATTTAAGAAGTCAGTACTATCAACTAGTCGCTTTGGAAAAATAAATACTCTAAATAGCGATGACTTCTGTCTTTGAAAATGCAATTTTTAAGGACCTTACACAAAATATTTCGGTTAAAGAGATTTTTTACCATATAGATACCTGAGCCTACAAATACAAAGTGTCTGAAAGGCCTTCAGGTTGAGGGGCCTCACTAAATATGCAAGAAAAAAAAAAAGTTTCAGAGGAAATGCACATTCCCCTCTATTTTGAGTCCAAATCATAAAGCCATTTAAAAAGATAAATGGAGACCACCCAAAAGGACAGAGATAATAGAAGTCATTTCTCTGGTGGAACATGTTAATTATTTATTATTAATTATTTAAGTGCTATAGTGTTCTCGGCTCTAAGTATACACGTGTACCATAGAAACAGTCATTAAAATCTATTGCCTAACTACTAATGCCCAAGCTTTACGCCAAGAAGCTAGCGTGGTTAACACCAACGAATCCATTTGCTGACGTTTACGTCTTTTATTCACGTGACTTCTGCTGTGGCTTTTCAGAAAATAGGAAAAAGAAATAGCTGGATTTACATTTTTCACTCCCTATCTTTAAAACCCTTTGTGTTATCTTCATTGACCTTAAAGAGAAATGAAATTGTACTAGATAGGTAAATGAAAGTGTTTATCACCATCGTGCTTATTATTTAGTATTCATCTATGTGTTTTGTAACTATATATCTGGCTTCTTCTATCACTGGCTTGGGAATACAGAGATGAATCAGATCTGAAATCTATCTCCAAAGTGCTTCTTGACTAAAGCAGGACCATAGACATGAAAATAACTCAGTCCAGTATGATGGTGGTGGTGCCGTGTGGCTAAGGCTGAAGGACATGAAGTGATGTATCAGAAGGCAACAAGGCAGGCAGGAGTACATCTATTCTGGGAGTTAGGGAAGGGCAGAGGAGGAACTGAGGAAGATGAGGAAGTGGCATTAAAGCTGAGTCGGAGCTGTGTATATTCATTTTTTTACCTGATGAACAACTTTCCACCTGTGATGTTCATCAAGAGCCTGTGGCTCTAACAGTTATAATGCCCAAACATTTACCTACAAGCGGGTTAAATAGTAAACATGTGCGCGTGGTACCACGTACACACTCTGTAGACACATATCACCAAAATATCACATATCACCTAAATATCGCTCTTCTCTGAGGTTACCCATCTCTACAGCTTATATCAATTCCTTTAACATGAACTCCCAGAATACTCTGAGCTTTTCTTCAATAGTTTCTAGTAGTTTCACATCCGCCTCTTTTCATTAGACTGGAGAATTCACAAGGACACTATTGTCTCTATACCGGAGTCCTGTGATGGCCCAACACCCAACACAGTACAGTCACATAATCAGCACTTACTAAAAATTTGTTGAATCGATATCTAAAATGCTGTAGCTATCTGGAAAAAAAAAAGAGGCTTCATTTTGAAATTTGAGTTTTAGTTTTCTCAAGTATTTTGTTTCTAAGAAAAAGCAATAAGCAAAGAGCTCTTATTGGTAAAATCCACCCTTCTAGCTTATGGATTTATCATTCTCAACAACCTAGCCACAGTAGCCATTTACATTTATACATTTTGGCACAGCATCAAAAGCAGCTTTATTGAGACTGCTAAAACAGAAGGAGCAGGGGTGAAGTGGGTGTTGTATCTATTCTAAGGGCTGGGTGACATTGGGAAAAGCAGAACAAGCAGCATTATCCCAGCAATGACATTTAAGAAGCAATCAAGAAAAGTGAGATACAGCAGATCGATGGCTGAAGCCAGGCAAGTGCCAACATTTGGCTCTAGACTGCCCAGAAAGCTTAATAAATGGACAACAGAAATAAATGAGAATAGAATATGCCATCAAATTAGAAGGTGATATATGATAGTGTAAGAGCACAAAAGTAGCAAGAGTTTTATTTGGAATTAACAGCAAGATTAAAGGAATAAATAGCATAGTTTGAAGACAGCCTCTCCCCAAAGGAGGCACACAATCTAAAGTTGCTGTTAAAACACCATTGAGGGGGCACCTGGGTGGCTAGGTGGGTTAAAGCCTCTGCCTTCAGCTCAGGTCATGATCCCAGGGTCCTGGGATTGAGCCCCGTATCGGGCTCTCTGCTCAGTGGGGAGCCTGCTTCCTCCTCTCTCTCTCTGTCTCTGCCTGCCTCTCCACCTACTTGTGATCTCTCTCTCTCTGTCAAATAAATAAAATCTTAAAAAAAAAAATTTAAAACACCATTGAGAAAGGATCTATAGAGAAATAGGATTTAACTGAACAAATGAAGCTGTACTTCAGAAATCAGATTAACAGTGGTAATTAGGACAGAATCTTCCTTTAGTATAATTCTTTATATTTTATCATGTCCTTTAGTTACCCAGTCTCATTGTACATTATTATTCCATTTTCAAGAGAAAGAGAGACTCAGAAAATTAATTTGCCCAAACTTCACAAGGCTAATACGTGGCAGATTTGAACTCCAAAATGTAGACTCTGGTTTTATATTTAAGCTTCCTGTTGTTACAACCCCAAATACTAAGGATCCAAAAATATTTCACGGAGTAGAGCACCACTTCCTGCCTCTATGTGTATATCTCAAAAGCTCCTCCTGTACAATGTTGCAATATAACAGAGATGTATGCCTTCCAAATCCTTGTGTATCAAAGCTTCTTCTTGCAATCCTTACAGCCTGCTAATACTTTAAGAATTGTGTGAATTGGGATGCCTGGGTGGCTCAGTTGGTTGGGCGGCTGCCTTCGGCTCAGGTCATGATCCCGGCATCCTGGGATCGAGTCCCGTGTGGGGCTCCTTGCTCGGTGGGGAGCCTGCTTCTCCCTCTGCCTCTGCCTCTGCCTGCCACTCTGTCTGCCTGTGCTCACTCTCTCTGACAAATAAATAAATAAAATTAAAAAAAAAAAGAATTGTGTGAATTGTGTTATTGTCACTGTTATTACTGTCTGCATAACAGAAGTGTCCTGGAGGGAGGGACTATGGCACGGGAAGGCTGCTGAAGATCTGGAAAGGTAAAGCCAAGTGAGGCTTTGGATTTCAGGAAGGAAGATGAGAGACGGTGAAGAGAAAGAAATGGGTATGTTGTGATGCATACTTCTGGAGACAGTTTTAGAGGGTAGGAGAGTCCCAGAAAACCGCAAGCATACTATACATGGAAGTATTCTCAAAAGGGGCCTTCCAATAATTCTTAGATAAAACAAGGAGCCCATGAAATGAAGAAGAGAGAACCAAATGTTATGGAGAAACAGCAGCCACGCAATGAGAAAATCATAGGAAATCTGCTTGAAACTTTAGGCATCCATTGGAAATGATCAATATTTTACACAATTTCTAGGCTATTTTGCATTGGGGTTCTCTGCTAGGAAAAATCAACTTTGGAATGGAGAAGTTAGATAGAATTGATGGTAAGATCATAAAAGAAAACTGAGACCACTGAGGATAAGTTCTCTCCCAGATGAATTAAGGACTGACAACACAGAGAAGAAAATGGAATAACCACTGTTAAGAGAGTTATTTAAAACGAAGCCAGGAGGACATTGAGGAGGTGGGGCTTATGCACATCTTCTTTCTCAAATTCTTGGAATATTTGCTGAACTCAGCTAAAAGCCAAGGCATTTGCTATTGGACATAAATGGACTTTCTGCCTAACATTTACACTAGCAACCAATTACATACAGATTAATGGAACTGTAGCTATACCAGTATCTTTACTTCAAGTAACCTATGCAAATTCCCTCTTTCTGCTATAAAAATTCTAACCTCCTTTGTCTCTCTGGAATACACTTTTGATTACAGTCAAATCTGTGTCTTCTGGAGTGCAATCCCTAGAATCCCAAATAAATGCACATATTTTATTTTGCAGCTTGCAGATTTGTCTTTCACTAGTTGACAGGACCATTCAGGGACCATGTGTTCAGAAACTAAGGTGGGTCAGGCATTCTCAGAGATCAACCAACATAAATGAGCTAACTCCTGGGAATCAGATACTGTTTCTGGAAGTCCTTCTATAGTTTATGTCTCTAACCCTGACCTCCCCTTCAAACACTATTCCCGATTCACCAACTGTCTCCAATGTGGGGTATGAGTAGAAATTACTAAAACTTTCTATTTGTGTGTAATTTGACTTAAAAATATAAAAGAAATTAAGCATTACTAACTAAATTAAGCATCCTCAAACATTTACTATATAGATGAACACCCAGGTCCTCACTCTGCTTTTATGTAGTTAGTCATGTGTCACTTAGGGCAGTGGTGACTTCAGAGTGGGCTCCACCGATCAGCAGTGGCAGAACTTAGGGGCTTATTAAAAATGCAATTCATATTAAAATGTGATGTAGTTTATCCCACACCAGGTGCTCTGAATCAGAATCTGGACAAGGGGAGGGAAGGAAATGGGACATAACGATCTTTTAACAAGCCCTCCAGGTGATTATTAAGCACACATTCAAAAAAACATTTATTTAAGGCATGTGAAGTCTCCTGTAGGGATGTATCAGTGTTTTTTTGTTTTATTTATTGTGATTCACATTAGGAACTAATTTTAATCTGGGATTCAGTATTTACATAAACAGAAATATACAGCTACACAGACATGGACACACACCTGCAAATAAAACTTTCATGAAACAATATTTATGGTTACTAAGTGTAAAACACCCTGATATGTTGTGATTTATTCCAGTCTAATTCCTTCCCACCAGACTGATCTCAACTCCCCTTGACTGTAACTGGAACACTGAAAAATCCTATTCTAGTGTGTATATTCAGAAAAGACTTGTTATAAGCAAATACCTCATAAACAATGAGAGTTGATCAGCAGTGACATGACATCTATCAAGAGGCACCCAGTTCATCTCATCAGAAGTGCTCAAGCTAAGCTTGTGGACCACTTGGCACTTGGGTTTCAGATGGAACTTGAGCATCCGAAAATCCTTTTCACTTAATGCATTTTAATGCCCACTCGAACCCTGTGATTCCATGGTTCTCTCAATTCTGGATTCTTGCTTCGCATTAGCACATTTCTGAACTGAAATTTCTATTCCACTTACTCAAAGGGCCTGCATGACAGAAATAGCAGCTAAGGCAGAAATGTCTGAAGTTAGAAATGGTGCACCTAGCCGTTAGCATACTGCTACGATTATTTCCTTCCCTTTGTCTCCCCACTCACCTCTACAGTCTTCATGGCCTGGATCTTTGCTCTAATCACTTTTTATTCCCAGCACCTATCACAGCAGCTTAAACATAGCTGGCAATTAGCAGAAATTTGCTGAATTAGTTAAAGACTGAATGAATGAACCTCTCTCATGATGATAAGCACCTGTGCCCAGGAAGCAGAGGGTGGTTTATAAGACTATAATTTGCCTTTATGGCATCCTAAACAGGTAGATAACAAATAATGCTATTCTTTACTTTTTTGAGATGAGTGTTATATGCTCGTGTAATTGTTCAGCTAGTCGTAGGACAAAAAGAGAATATAAATCAAGTCTTCAAATTCTAGACGAGCTCTGCCTGATGCCGCTCCTGATGGGAAGGACTCTCCTTGGTGATAGTACTGCATGATACAGTATGCTATTAAACTGTCCAAGCATGTGGGGAGGGATGGTGGGGAAGCTTAAGCCAAGCAAGCCAACCTTGTCAATTTACTTCCTAAAGATAATGAAGAAAAGATGATGTGTGTTTATCAATGGACCTTGGAACATGCCCTGCACATAACAGGCTGTGAATAACTCACTGGCCAGGGAACAGAGGACTTGCAAGTTCTACCTACACATCCCAGTAGCCTCTTTGTCAGAGCCACAATAACTTAGCCAAGGTAACAGGCTCAGAATAAGGTCTCCTGATCGCTGTCCCATCAATTACTTCGCCACACAGGCTCTCTCCCTTCATGATGTCATAGGGAAATTAACTAATTGCTGAGAAAACTTTCAGGGAAATTGAATAAAAGAAGACATAGTCCTAACTCTTCATAAAATGTTATAGAATATGCTATGCTTCTCTGAGAGTATGGTGCTAGTATTCATCCTATGGAACCCCTTTCCATCCAAGTCATTCTTTCCATCAAAAAAGACAGGTAATTTGCAATACTCAAAGCATGTGTTTTGAAAGGGGGCATCTGGGTGGCTCAGTCATTTGAGCATCTGACTCTTGATTTCGGCTCAGATAATGATCTCAGAGTTGTGGGATCTGCCCACTTCAGGCTCCCAGCCCAGCAGAGAGCCTGCTTAAAGGTTTCTCTCCCTCTGTTCCCCTGCCCTGCTCACTCTCTCTCTTTCTTTCTCTCTCTCTCAAATAAATAAATAAATCTTTTAAAAATAAAAAAGAAAGAAAAACAACTTAAACAACAGCTATTTCTCTCTTTATCCTGCCAAGATTTTTAGTAGGTCTCTTATTTCTATATAATTATTTCTATAAAGGCTTAACCATGAGTAACCATGAACTATGTGTGTATAGATATTCAATACAGAGTTATCTCCAGCTATGCATTGATTTCAGCACTATCTTTCCTTCAAAAATCTTCATTACCTTTTATGATTGTCTTGTACCCATTCAATTTATACTGGTAAATACAGAGCAGTAAATACAACATAGTCCTTGTTTGCAAGGAGCTTACAGTCTAATTGGAGGGGAGGGCAACAATTTAAAGATGTAATTGTGGGTCCCCTGGGTGGCTCAGTCAGTTAAGCATCTACCTTCAGCTCAGGTCATGATCTCAGGTCCTGGGATCGAGTCCCACATCGGGCTCACTGCTCAGTGGGTTGCCTGTTTCTCCCTCTACTTCTGCCCTTCCCCTCACTTGTGTTCTCACTCATGCTCGATCTGCTTTCTCTCAAATAAATAAATAAAAAATCTTTAACAAAAAAAGATGTAATTGTAATACATTGTGGATTGATTACATAATAAGTATAGCATCCTATTTGAAAAATTCAGAAAGCCATCTAGTCTAATGTGAGAGGAATCATGATGGGCTTCCTAGACAAACTGGCATGTAGACTGGCACCTGAACAGGTATATAGGGGTTACCTCGCTAGGAAAGTGATGAGGAAGGGAGCGGATTCCAGGCAGATGTAGCAGCAGGTATAAAAGCCTGGAGGCAAAAGATGACATGGCAATTGTAGTGACACGAGGTAAGTTTACTGATGTTGAAATAGAGAGTACAAGGCGAGAGATGCTAAGAGGAAAGGCTGGAGAAGGAAATGGAAAACCTAGCTGATCCTGAATGGCCTTTATGACATGCAAGGGCTGTGGGACTACTCGGACTGTGAGCTCTGGCCTTAGAGGTGACATTGTCTGGATCACAAGAGGTGAAGCTGATTCTAGTTGCAATGTAGAGTACAGATTGAAGAGCCTTTGTTAAAGGCACAGGGAACAATCAAGAGACCTATTCAGTAAGAGACAGGATCCTGCGGCAGGCACTAGTGGGGAGGATGAAGGGCGGAGGATGGACAAACGGAGGAGAAATCCAGGAGACAGACATGACAGGGTTTGGCAACTGATTGGATGTGGAGTTGGAGAAAGACGGAGTGAAGCATTATTTCCAGATTCCTGACTTGAATGAGTCAAATCTACCTCCATGCCAACCCATGCCATATGCTGCAGACACTAGTGAACCTGGGCTGCAGTGTGGCTCTGTGTGTGCTCGGTGATGGCCCATTTGTACTGCTGTTCACGCTTTTCTTTCTGCCTCATCATATTGCAAAGATATTACACAAGTATTATACTATGATCTCTAAAGACACTTTCTAGGTCTACTCATTCTGCCTACATCTTCATCACCCTATTTTATGTCTATCACTCTTTTATGAAAGTTGTTTATATACTTGTGTTTTTTCTTGTAATAACTTTAAAGATCTACTTTCTTAGCAAGGTTCAAATATGCAACACAGTATTAGTAACCATAGTCAATGTGCTGCATATTACCTCCCTGTGATTTATTTATTTTATAGCTGGAATTTTGTGTCTTTTGGCCCCTTTCATCCATTTCACCAATGTAGACTTGTTTAATTCCTATGCTATGGCTGGCTCCCTTTACCCCCTGTATTTTTGGGGCTACAGCAGGACGTATGTCTTGCCATGTATTTCTCAGATCACTTCCACACACAAACACTTGGTTCTTTAATTGAAAATATCCATTTAGAGTTGCAAGAGTTTAATTTTTTTTCCTGAGTTTTCTCAAATACTTAATGCACACACACATACTTGAATAATGTCTTGGAAGTACAATACCCATTTTTTTTATTAGAAAAAAATCTATTACTATGAAAATGGTCATTACTTTCCTATGAATCTTAATGAATGCATCCTTCTGGTACTGTTCCTAATCCCACATAGGATGAATAAAACAATGTGTGTACTATATCCAGTGGTACATAGTAGATTGGATAATTGCACAGGGAAGTTCTCCAGAGTGAATTAGCATCAATAATACATGCATATCTATATTCTATTCTGAGTCAAGCTCATTGCTGCTGCTGAAAATCCATTGTGCAGATATTTGTGCTCAGGATGTGCCTTTATGCATTCAATACTTTATTTTTAGTTAATATTGCATTAACTTCTATATTAGAGTAAATTATAGCGGGTGTGGATTATCTTCTGGAAAACACATTTTTTTTTAAATGGTCTCATTTTTTTTTTCTGAATTAAACAGTCAAGATAAATAAGAAGTACTTCGGATATCACATAATTTTAAAATAAGATCTACTTCAAATACTAACTTCCTACTCACTACTGCTAAAATAGTATACAGAAACTAATTTTTCTAACTCTATACCCCACTACACTTCCAATCTGGACTAAACAAAATGGCGACTATGGTAGTAAATGTGTATAGCCAATCTTCATTATTCAAGATTCTGTACTTGTGAATGTACCTACTCACTGAAGTTCATTTGGGACCCCCCAAATCAACTCTCGCGATGGTTTTGTGGTCATTGGTGGATACGCGCCACGAGGTGGAAATGTTGAGTTGCCTGATATGCGCGCTCTCAGCAGAAGTTGAACCAGGCAATGCTCTGCCTTCTTTTTCAGCTCTCATACTGGAAACAAATGTCTTTTTGGCAGTCTATTTAGTATCACATTTTTCACTTTTTTTTTTTTTTCTGTTTACAATGACCCCCCAAGCATAGCGCTGAAGTGCTCTTTAGTGTTCCTAAGTGCAAGAAGGCTACAATGCGCTGTTAAAATAAAATTGGAAGCCAGGCTTGAAAATCCCCCAAGCAGACAAAACCATTTGAGCCACGTAAGCACAACTAAAACTAGCTTATTTCATGAAAATGAATGTAACATAGGTTATTTCTTGTAAATGCCTCCGACAATCATAAAAGAAACTTAAGTCATCTCCCTAATAATGTGTAAGATAATCACTTTCAACGAATCCCCTGCCATCTGGAAACCCCCACTGTAAGAACCAATCATTGTAAAGGTTAAACAGCTTCCTTGTTTCACTTTATAAGCCATCCTATAATGTCAGCCTTCTGAGCTTCGTGTCAGTTTTGGATTTGAAAGCTCCCAGTTTGTGAAACTGTTCTTATATACGCAATCAACTCTCACTGATCTGGTGGTTTAATTTTGCTACTTCCAGATTCTTGGCAGTGTCTCATAGAGAGAATGCGTGTTAGATAACCTTTGTTCAGGCATGAGTTAGAGGGCTCTTGGCCATGAGTTCAGTGTTAATGAATTACATTATATATTAAATAGGAGTCTTTAAACAGAAACACACATAAACCAAGGTTATGTATTGATAGGTCGATGAAAATGCTATGATCAGAGTTTCACAGAAACCTTACTCTGTAAGGAGCAATGGTTCAATATTTACTAATTTAGACTTTATGGAAATAAGTACTACAAATAACCAGAATCAACAGAACTTTCATATCTCAAAGCTTAAAAAAAAAATTCTTGCTGTAAATTGTGATAATTTCATTTCACTGTATAATTTAATGTTACTGAAATTTAAAAATGCACACAAATATAGAAAATAAACAGCTCTCCCTTCAGAATGTTCCCTTCAGTATCTAGCAGGAGAGATAAACAGGTGCACACGAACTAGAACACGGGGTGGTAAATGTGATAACACAAAAATAAGGTGAAGTGGGAATATATACACACGCTGTGGCAAACGATTTTGTGATAATTGGAGAAAGAATACAGAATGCATGATGCAATGTATTTGATCTGGTTTCTCAGGGATGAGTGGGAGTTGAGCAGACAGATGAGGAAGGCGATGGAGTGAATGAAGGCTCAAACACAAATTATCCAGCTATGACTTTGTGGACAAAAACGCCAAATGCCAATGTGCTATTTTGGCAACCAAAACGGGTCTCTATGTAAGTAATGCAATCCCATCTATTATGAAATTATTTTTGAGTGAAATATTTATTCGTTAAACTAGTAACAGATTTCTCCTTCATGGGGTAGATGTGAGTTTGCTTGGTCTGTGCACCATGAAGTCCTGAGGACTGTGGTATGTGGCAAATTTCAACAATAAATGTTTCTTGGATAAAAGGCCAAAGAAGTAAAATAATGCCAGCAAACCTGATCATAAACAAAAAACAGGGGTGCCTGGCTGGCTCAGTCAGTTAAGCGTCTGCCTTCCACTCAGGTCATGATCCCAGGGTCCTGGGATCAAGTCCAACGTCGAGCTTCCTGCTCAGTGGGGAGTCTGCTTCTCCCTCTACCTGCCGCTCCCCTGCTTGTGCGCACTCTCTCTCTTTCTCTCTCTCTGACAAAAATAAATACAATCTTAAAAACAAAGAAAGAGAAAAAATATTTTACAGTTGCCGTGTAACGTTGGAACTATGTCCTATTCTATTCATTTCAACTACATTAAGAGATAGACATACGCCCCATATGTCTCATTCCAGAAAATGATCAAATATTAGGAATAAAAGACAAGTTTCATAGAAAGTATCCTGTCGGTACTTGTCCTCTGTGGTGAGACGGGAATCCCAGCAATTAAACACAATAGAGTCCTTGTTCCTCTGTGCCAATATTTTTAATAGATCCACCATTGTAGTATACTTCAACTTTCCCCGGGAGAAATTACAGGCATCCTTTGAAAGATGCTGAGAATTACCCGATGGCTATGTTCAAATTGTCAGACTTCGTTTTGAACCATTCTGAATAGCTCTCCACGTTCCAGGGAATCAACATGGAGGGCACAGTGCTGAAAACTGCATTCTGGTGTCTGTTAGAGAACAGTGGGAAAATGATCTTGCCAGAGTCCCTTCTCCCCACTCCCACCGCAACAAAAGAAGAAGGATGAGTGCTTTCCAAATATGCTGTGCCCAACTTCTGCTAACTCAGTTTAAATTCATCAGCAGCTGCAGCAAACTTGCAGATGGTGCCAGACCCCCGGAGGGGAACACCTACGGGGAAACGGGGCCTCTTGAAAAGCTGTGCTCTCTCCTGTCCAATAGCCTAACATCAAACTATTCTCAAGGTCCAGAAGTTCTGGCAGAAGAAGAGAGTTAAAGAGCCTCAGGAAGGGATTTTTTTTTTCCCCCCACTTTGGAAACATAGAGAATATTTACTAAGACCCAGCTCACCCATTGCTAATGTCATTATACTCGTTGATTATGGCTGTATCTCCAGTTTCTCTTCTCTCTCACACCTCCTCTCTCCCCACCCCCCCATTTCCTCTTGACAAGTTTGCTCACCAGGCCCCTCAGTCTTACCAATTCTTACAAAGGGCAGCACAAAATAGATGCCAGCAGGGCCAAAGGCAGACGCCAGGAGGCTGTCACTTCTTTGCCCCTGGCTTGAGAGGAATGCCAACAGTTCCCATTGATTCCGCTCTCTTCCAGCCAGCCTCCAGTGAAAGCACGCTCTGGCCAGTGCCCCCACAGAGACAGTCACCGCTGCCAAGTGTTCTTTCTGCTTTAGGTGGTCTAGAAGCATCCCACTGCAGCCAGACACCAGAGCTCAGGGCCCAGGCAGGACAACCTGCTGGAGACCACCCTTGCCAGGGCAAAGCTCATCAAGAGGCAAGAAGGGACCAGAGCCAGAAAGAGCCTCAAGGGTTCAGTTGCTAACTGGGTTGGAGGATCTGGCACCAGAGTCATGGCCCCAGGCACACTGCTCAGATTCGCTGCAATAACCAGCTGCTTGTCTGGATGCTTGTTGCCAAATAGCAATCCTGGCATCTAGCCATCGAGCTGGCACCATGACGGAAATGCTACAGTTCAACAGTTCTCACCAGGCTGTGCCAACCTAGAGACACAGAGCACTTCCCTGCCTAAAGGTAGGGTATCTACTTCCTGTGGAAGACTTCCGTCAGAGTTTTCCTTGCCTGAGAGGAGTAACAGCATTCTGGAGAAGATGGCTGAAAAGCAAAAGCTACCTACTAAAATTTCTCTCCCAAATGGGTTCACAGCAAAACATTTGCAATTAGGTAAATGCGGTGTTCCTGAAACGGCTGCCGTTATCCCTGAGGCTTCTGTCTTAGCAAGCAAGAGAAGCAGTAGGGATTCAAAGAGCTTTCAGAGTAAACTCCATGAATACATAGATTTTCTTCCATTTATAAACATATTAATAGCAGAATTATATGTCCTGAGTTGCTGTATATCCAGGAATCCTTTAAAATGTATACACGCTTATCCTGGAGACATTGCAGGTTTGGTCCTGGACCGCTGCAATAAAGTGAGTATCACAATAAAGTGAGTCAAATGGAGTTTTCGGTTTCCCGGTGCATATAAAAATTATGTTGAGACCATCCTGTAGTGCGTCAAGTGTGCAAGGGCGTTACGCCTAAAAAACAACATACATACCTTAAGTAAAAAATATTTGATTGCTAAAAAATGCAACCCAACAACTGAACTTTTAGCGAGTCATAATCTTTTTGCTGGCGGAGGGTCGTGCCTTGATGTGGATGGCTGAAGACTGATCAGGGTGGCTGTTGCTGAAGGCTGGGGTGTCCGTGGCAATTTCTTAAAATAAGGCAACAACGAAGTTTCCTGCAACAGTTGACTCTTCCTTTGGTTAATAATGCTATGAAACAATGGTGCTGTTTGATAGCATTTGACCCCCACATTATAATTCCTTTCAAAATTGGAGTCATTGGTCGCAAATTATGCTGCTGTTTTATCAACTGAATTTATGTACTATTCTAAATCCCTTGC
The DNA here is from genome assembly GCF_902655055.1 of Lutra lutra. NCBI lineage: Eukaryota > Metazoa > Chordata > Mammalia > Carnivora > Mustelidae > Lutra > Lutra lutra. Next base: position 147,778,666 of record NC_062278.1, on the reverse strand, counting down.
TGTCGTTTCAACAATCTTTACAGCGTATTCATCAGCAGGTTCCATCTCAAGAAAACACTTTCTTTGTTCATTTATAGGAAGCAACCCCTCATCCACTCAAGTTTTATCATCAGAATTGCAGCCACTCATCCCATCTTCAGGCTCCACTTCTCATTCTAGTTCTCTTGCTATTTCCACCACATCTGCAGGTACTTCCTCCACTGAAGTCTTGAACCCTCAAAGTCATCCATGAGGGCTGGAACTAATTTCTTCCAAATTCTTTTTAATACTGATGTTTTTATCTCTTCCCATAATTCACAAGTGTTCTTAATGACATTGAGAATGGTGAATCTTTTCCAGAAGGTTTTCCATTTACTTTGTCCAGATCTATCAGAGGAATCACTATCTACGGCACCTATTGTCTAACAGAACATACTTCTTAAATGATAAGACTTGAACATCAAAATTACTTCTTGATCCACAGGCTACAGAATAGATGTCACATTAGCAGAAATTTATTTTTTTTTAAGATTTATTTATTTATTTTAGAGGGAGAAAGAGAGAGCAGGGAGAGGGGCAAAGGGAGGGGAAGAGAGAAACTTTAAGCAGACTCCATGCTGGGCATGGAGCCCAACACAGAGCTCAATCCCATGACCTCAAAATCATGCCTTGAGCTGAAACCATCAGTCAGTTGCCCAACCCAATTGTATCACCCAGGCATCCCATGGCATTTAAGCAACATTATTTCACTCTACATCTCCATCAGAGCTCTTTGGTGACCAAAGAGCTGTCAATGAGCAAATACTGTCAAAGAGCGGTATTCTTTTGAAAGAAATCTTTTTTTCTGAGCAGTAGTTCTTAACAGTGGGCTTAAAATATTCAGCAAACCATGTTGTAAACAGATGTGCTGTCATCCAGGCTTTGTTGTTCCATTTATAGGCAGAGTAGGCTTAGCCTCATTCTTAAAAGCACTAGGATTTTCACAATGGTCAGTGAGTACTGGTTTTAACTTACAGTCACCCATTAGCCCCTAAGAGAGTCAGCCTGTCCTTTCAAACTTTGAAGCTAGGCATTGACCTCTCTCCAGCTACAAAAGCCCTAGATGGCATCTTCTTCCAAAAGAAAGCTATGTCACCTACACTAAAAATATATTTCCTAATGGCACATGGGTGGCTCAGTCATTGGGCATCTGCCTTCAGCTCAGGTCATGATCCCGGAGTCCTGGGATCGAGCCCTACATTGGGCTCCCTGCTCAGCAGGAAGCCTATTTCTCCCTCTCCCACTCCCCCTGCTTATGTTCCCTCTCTCGTTGTGTCTCTCTCTCTCTGTCAAATAAATAAATATATATATTTTTTAATCTATTGTCTAAGGTAGCCACCTTCACCAATTACCTTAACTAGATCTTCTGGATAACTTGCTGTGGCTTCTATATCAGCACTTGATGCCTCCCCTTGCAATGGAGATGGCTTCTTCCCTTACACCTCATGACCCAATCTCCGCTAGCCTGAAGTGTTTCTTCTGCAGCTTCCTCACCTCTCTCAGCTTTTCACAGAATTGAAGACTGAGGGTCTTACTCTAGATGAGACTTTGGATTAAGGGAAGTCTTGTGGCTGGTTTAATCTGTCTAGACCACCAAGATTTTCTCCAAGCTGACAATAAGGCTATTTTGCTTTCTTATCATTTGTGTGTTCACTGGAGTAGCACTTTTCATTTCCTTCACCAACTTCCCTTAGCACTCACAATCTGGCTAACGGTTTGGTGCAGGAGGCCTACTTCAGTTTTCAACCCGCTTTCCTCACTAAGGTGAAGCTGATTCATAGCTAGCTTTGGTTTAAAGTGAGAGACAAGCAATTCTTCCCCTCACTTCAACACCTGCAGCCCATTGTAGGGTAATTAATCATACTAATTTCAATATTGTTTTGTCTTAGAGATTAGAGAGGCTTAAGGAAAGGGAAAGAAACAGGGGAATGACCAGTGCATGGAGCAGTCAGAACACACACAAAACTTATCCACTAAATTCGCCGCCTCATATCGGTGTTTGTGACAAACACATATATGGTTTGTGGCACCCCAAAAGAATTACAAAAGTAACATCAAAGATCACTAACTACAGATAACCAGGGGCACCTGGGTGGCTCAGTCAGCATCTGCCTTGGGCTCAGGTCATGATCCCAGGGTCCTGGGATCAAGTCCTGTATTGGGCTCCCTGCTCAGCAGGGAGCCTGCTTCTCCCTCTTCCTCTGCCTGCTCCCCCCACCCCTGCCTGCTTTTGCTCTCTCACTCTTGCTCTTTCAAATAAAGAAAGAAAGAAATCTTTTTAAAAAAATAACCACAGATCACCAAACAAATACAATAATGAAAGAGTTTGAAATATCTCAAGAACTACCAAAACGTGACACAGAGACACAAAGTGAGCAAAGGCTGCTGGAGAATTGACGCTGACAGACTTGCTTGATGCCAGGTTGTCACAAACCTGCAATTTGCAAAAAACACAATATCTACGAAGCACAATAAAATGAGGTGAGCCTGTACCAATGTTTAGAAACGTTTTCACGCCATGTAAACTTCATCCAGGAAAAAAAAAATGTGCATTCAAGCATACTTTCAAAATTTGCATACATTTTGGCCGCTCCTCAGAACCTTTTAAGAACCCAGCTGTAACTTTAGCTTTCTTCTCTTTAATATAAAATACTTGATTTGAGCTACTCACTCAAGAAGGGCCAATATATTTTTCTCTCCACTTCACTGCATGTTTACTATCTGTTCTTGTAAACTATAATCCAGATCCTCATTGGAGAATCAGGCAAACAAAGGTCACGTAATTTGGTGAGACATAAATGATGACTAATTCTTTTGGCCCAATAGCTGAAACTTTCTTCTCTCCAGCTCTCCCGGACTGATTTCAATTTTTGCACAAAATGTATGCCACAGCACTGGAAGTTTACTGATCCATCATGTTACTAATACTGGCTGATGGGCACTCTCGATGTCAGAAAACTTAATTGTTCATCATATTGACATCCGGAATCACAAGAGTTCCCTTTTTCCAGTTGTTTTCAGAAATCTGATCTTTGGTATAGATTTTATAGAAATTGTTGATTCTAGAGAACAGAATAAGGATGTCCATAATTACAGTCATGTCGAAGGCTCTAAAAATAGGAGGCAGCTAAAAAGCCATTGGCCTATCTAATGTTATTTTCCTTCCATTGTACCAGATTGCAGGAAAGCATAGATTGCAAATCTATGCTTTGTCTGTTTAAGACTGACCCACATATCCCCAAGGGTTTTTGTCCATGAGATACATGACAGAGAGGTAAATAAGTTGAGATTCAACTAGGAGGGACACTTCCCATTAGGGAGACATAATGTTGACATAACACAGTCAACAGCTATTAGCACCTTACAGAGGAAAATCCACGTGTCTGTCTGATGTCATGTGTAAATGTATAATTTCACATCCTATAAACATAAACACACCTGGAGACAGAAAATGTCTCCTCTGAAAAGCTCATTGTCTGACTGGTCTTTGTTGGCCCAAAATATCTTTCATAACACTCACTATGCAGTTAATGATTTTATTTATTTTTTCTTTTTTTCCTTTCTCAGGGTAAACCAAGGGGATCAAGCAAATTGTACTATTGTACTTGTGAGTTACACCGTGATTTGGTCACACCATTCACGTAGGATGTGCTGCAACATGATTAGTCTATTGTCTGTTCATGCTTTACTCATGTCCTTTACTGATTGTGGTTTTTGGTTGTTGTTGCTTTTGTTTGTTGGTTTATTTTTTGTAGTTGTTTTTTATTTAAGTGCAAAGACCTGGAACTGATTTTTGAAAGTACCTAAGACAATGTGCTATGAGAATCTCTTTCATGTTTCACCATCTTCGTCATCTACACCTCTCCAGCTGACTGACTCAGCACCTTGCAGTTACAAAAAGGGGGGGTCTTACAGCTTTAATATTAATATTCAAAGGGATATTAATACAAACTAGTTATTCTGAAGTTTGATTTCTATATGATGCAGTTTCTTCCCATTCTGTCCTAAGAGGTGAACATTATAAGAGTTTAAGATGGAAGAAGTATCCAGAGGGTTCTTTGTTCCAATACTTAATAATTCATGCTACACATTCTTATCAGGCACCTGACATGTGTCAGGCATCGAGCTACATGTTGGGGAAACTATAGTGAAGAAGACACCATTCATGCTCTCCAGGAAATTACAGTCTCCTAATATAAAAATGTTCATAAAGATCTAGACACTGTGTGTTGGGGAAATGGTGTGTGGTGGTGTCTACCGGCCATAGAACTTGCTTTGGAAAACTCGCCATGTTTCCAGTTTGCCTCACTAATTTTGGTATATTAAATATATGTTTTCCTTATCCCTTCTTAATTTGATTTTTTGTGTGTCTGTTTTCTATTTATCACCATGGTTTAGGCATAGGGCATCTATATTTCATCAGGTTCTAAAATACCTCTATGAACGAAGCATCAGGAACAAAAGATGAGTAATACCTTTGCAGTAATTTCACTGTTTTAACAATTAGTATTAACACCAAGCGATTCTTTGCACAAAGGCAACATAGGATTCCGAATTTAGGTGAAACCAGTCACTAAAATCCAGGTAAAATTGAATGTCATACTTGAAAAGACAAATCTACTTACTCAGTAAAGACCAATTAATGCTTTGGTACATAGTGTTCATTAGCAGAAAGCAGGGCTCTCAGAAAAATGGAAATCAAACAGTTGTATGTTTTGTAACAGAAGGAATCTGGAAGGTCATAAAGCCAGAGGGGCAACCAAGGCTCAGGCAGATTAAGGAACTTGTCACATCATGGAGCTCTTTGGTGACAGAGCTAGGAAGATATTTCAGGTCTCCCAATTCCCAGCCACTGCACTAACGGCCAGTTCTAAGCAAAGTTTAATTGGACCAAGTGTATGCCTTTCAAATGCATTCCCAACCATTCCTTACTGGCCAGTTGGGAGCTCTGAGTAGGGGGTAAGCACCCTTAAGCTGAGAATCTCCTGCCTTGGGCATTTTAGGCAGACACAAAGCTTGCTACAGCTGGTTTCCTTCTTGGTCCTCCCTTGTGGGCTGGAGTTCCCCTCAGCTTCTCTCACTTTGCCCAGAAAACTCTCAAATGAGTGAAATAACATGAACTGTGCTGTTAGTATTTCCGTCAACACAAGGATGTGAAATAGAAATTCTACAACAACTGTGGTAAAGAACAAAATGGGGCAAGTCGGAAACCCGAGTCCTGTGTGGTGTTTCACTGACCACGGCATCTCAGACTGACACACTGGTACCAAAAACAAGAGAGTGTGATGCAAGAGTATAGTGAAAAAAATTTTTGCCATAAAACACCTATTTTTGACCTATGTTGAGATAAAGTTAGCTGTCTTTTTTTTTTTTTTTTTTAAGATTTTATTGATTTGAGAGACAGAGAGAGAGAGCAGGAGCAGGGAGAGCAGCAGAGGGAGAGGGAGAACCAGGCTCCCCACTAAGCAGGGAGCCCAACATGGGGCTCAATCCCAGACCCCAGGATCATGACTTGAGTCGAAGGCAGACACTTAACTGACTGAAGCACCCACGTGCCCCAAAGCTTAACTTTCTTGCCTTACACAAAAGTGATGCACTTTTATCTTTTGGGGAAAAAAAAAATGTGTTAATGATAGTAAATTTATGCTAATAGATCTATGTGCTAATAAATAATAGGAAGTAGGCATTTTGTTTAATATCACTCATTGCTTAATAAAGTTAAAAGTTGGTAACACCTTGTTGACCATTCTCCTTTATTGTTATGACTGCTTTTCTAATTCACTGATTCTGGGAATTATATGATTCTACTTGGGACAGTTGGCATTTATACAGACAGTGAGTGATGGGAGGGATAAAACTATACCAAGGGACATTTATGTCACACTGATAATCAGGAAATAGTGACATCCGTTTAAAACCCAATTATATACTTTCAGGCATTTTATCATAATTTGTCTGTAGAGTTTTTCATGCTTTCCTTAAAAAGGGAGAAAGGTCATTAACACAAACAAAACACATGTTGCCGAGGTGTTTCCGTCCAAAACAGACACTCAACACCATTGAAGCAGCTATGAGGCAAAGTGCTACACCCGCTCAACTTTATAGGTATGTGGTTTTGGTAGAACTTTCCAAGTCATGAATTGATTTTTGTGCAGTGCCTCAAGAAGTCATTCCTTCAAGCCCACAGATAGGCATTTCCTGTCTGTAATCTCCTTTGGTGTCACCAAGGAATGGCATGGGAGTAAATTTCTCCCTGCTCTCTACATCCATAGGGATTGATGTACCCAAAGTTCTAGGCCAAGTTTTGATTAAAAAAAAAAAAAAGGGTCTGGTTCTACAACACGTGTGTTTATTCCAATAGTGAACCAAGTAAAGAGGGTTACTGCCTGAATCTGAGTTCCCATTCAGCCATTTGTAGGATATGTTGGTAGTTACACATAGCTCCCAATGATCTTATCTCTTTGTGCTTTAGTTGATTTGGGGGCAGAAGAGAATAATAGTAGCTCACTGGAAATGGAAGGGCCACTTCCATTTAGTTCCACTAAATGAAATACCTATACAGAGCATTTTGCTTGGCTTGGAACTGAGGGTTCCCAGGATGTAGGACTTCCATGCTGAAACTGGGAAAGTCCTGGACAAGCCACAAACAGCTGGTCACTCTACCTGACAAGTGCTTGTAACAGTATCTGGTATAGAACACTCACAAAAATGTCCACTCTCACTGTCATTGTCGCTCTTTTCACTGGTATCCAAATAGGCTGTGGATGTGCATGCATTCGTCTTCCAAGGAATTACCATGAAGTTGTACCCTAATAAATATCACCCTTTTCCTTTAGAGTTAGAGAAAACAGAGTCATGGACAGATGCAGAGAACCAAGAACTGACTGTTTATGTAAAGGCTCACAGCAAATCACTTTCTATTCAGACAAAACGATCCTGACATGAAAGCATTCCCAGGAAATATGCCTCTTTTCCCTCTTTCAGAGGTGTCATTCATTATTAGTGCATGACTGCCCTTTTAAATTTTGAAATTGGGGAAGCCTTTTACCATTCTCTGATAACCTCATTTCTAGTTCTTACTTGAACTGCTTATGGTCTCTGTCTGGCTTGTGGTCATGAGAGTATCATAAGGACACTTTATCCAGGAAAGCACGCAGGTAATTGTAGTGATCACAGAGTTCACTGTGTGACTGGGGCACGGTTCCGTGTTGAGACATGCAGACCATCGACAGATTGCGCCTCTGGCTCGCTCTGTAATGCCGAAGCATGAACCAGTGAAACAGGTCAGCTCTTTATCTTAAACTTGGTCGCTTTCCCAAGATTCCTGTGCAAGAATCAGCAAGGCTCAATTTTCTAGGTACCGAATCAATGTCAGGCTCCATGCCTTTGAAAACTCTTGTGCAGAGGGCAGCAAGTACCAACAGTGAAGGTCCAAGTCCTGGGTGATGAAGACAACTGTGTTTACATAGATCAAGTCTAGAAGTAAAGAATCACAAGAACACCAGAACTAGGGGGAAACAACAACAACAATACCACTTGGAATAGGATGTTTGATATACAAAATTTCAGTACAGAGCTAGAAATCGATAGAACAAAATGACCACCAGCTTCGCAAAGATTGCCTACATTGGGAGCAAGTTAATTTCAGCTTATACTGGGGAAAGTTCTCACATGCATAGTACTCACTGAGGGCTTATTCCATACCAGGCTTTATTTTAATGCTTTCTGGGTATTAGCTCACTTGGTTTTCTTAATAACCCTAAAAGGGAGGTTACGATTGTTACATCCATTTTACAGAAAGAGAAACGGAGGAACAGAGGAATAGTGCAACTTGTCCAAAGACACATACCTAATAAATGACAGGTTCAAGGGACACCCTGGTGGTTCAGTCAGTTAAGCATCTGTCTTTGGCTCAGGTCATGATCCCAGCGTCTTGGGATCGAGCCCCGCATCGAACTTCTGGCTCAGTGGGGAGCAGCTTCTCTCCCTGCCTGCACCTCCCCTCTGCTTCTGCTCTCTCTCTCTCAAATAAGTAAGATCTTTTTTAAAAAAAGACAGATTTGAGAGTTGGATCCTGAGTGGTCCTCGTGATATAAAGAGAACAAGGCTACTTATACAGAGAAACAAAATAACAGGTTTGCTATACTTTCTGAAAAAGAATTCAACCTATAACAAGTTTGACATGAAAAAATATTTATGAAAAGAATGTTTCAGTAATTGATATTATTGAAGCATCTGTCTCCCTGATTCAAAATTTAGTGTAGCTACTTAAATAAATAGAGGTTGCTGTTAAACAAAAAGGAACATCTAAAATTCATTTAATGGAAGCACTGAGGAAACACTTTTTAAATATATACTTTATAAGATTTAGTTGATAAGAACTGATTTAACCTAAACCAAATTCAACTTGTTGATTCACAATAAAGTCTAAGTGATATCAGAATGCCATTAATATATACACATCGATCGAGATGGTCATATGTGTTTAAAATAACTTTATTATATTCAAGAACTAAAATGCTTGGCATCAATTTGATTTGAAAACTTCCATTTTATTTTTTTAAAGCATATCATTAGGCCATATTTATGCACTAAATCTGTAAGGGTTTTAAAATTTGTTTTGCACTATATTTTAATTTTCCTCTTTTAGATAGAGCCTAAATGGTGTATATTTATCCTGATGTTGTGAATTTGTATAGGATAAATGCATCATTAAACAATGAATAGCAATGACAATACAAAATATTATAAGATAATACAAGGACTCACTGCGACATAGAGACAAATAAGACAGGAATAATATAAAAACTAAAATATGTGTTTTGTTTGAATATATACTCCTTAAAATTATGGGTGAGCTCCACTTAATTTAGTCCTTATACAAATTCAGTCTTTATACATGTAAATGTGAATGACAATAAGGATTTTTTCCATTGTATAAGTGAATAATTATAACGAGCATTTACTAGGGCTTCAATACAAATCAGTCACTCATAGGCTCAGATGGGCTAAGTGACTTGATCACACTTTCACAACCAGTAAGAGATTAACTAGGATCCACAAATGACTCAAAATTCTCTGTTACTCCCATGGTACAATGCTGTCTCCTTTCCTTCTTAAGTAAGGTGATTTCAAATTGTGGATTCCATAGCATATGACTGCATTTTTAAAAAGCTTGGGGGTAATGAAAACATTTTACATCTTGATTGTTGTGGTTAGTACATAGGTACATATATTTGTTAAAACTCATCAAATCCTACACTTAAAAGTACTGTATTTTGTGTTACTTCTCAAAAATGTTCATTGAAAAACTAAAACAATTTCAGGGGCATGTTTATTGTGTAAGATAGTCACTCATCAAGAGACACCACAGTGTTAGAGATATGATGACTATAACAGATAAAAAGTAGAGCTAAAAGGTTTTTTCTAATTTTCTTTCTAAGAATAAATTGTAACGATTACTTGTTTGCAATCATATGGTTAAATTATGATTTTAAATTACATATATAGATCATACTCTTGCCAATTTTCAGATAGCAAGCTGTCATTTTTAAAATGTGACAGATACACAGATATACTTTCTGTCTTTTTTCAAGAGTCTCCAATTTTGTGTCCCCAAAAGTCATTGGTTGCAAAGAGAAACCTGAAGAAAGACTCCAAAGCTAAAAAAAAAAAAAAAAATTTCCAGAGGCACTTGGGTGGCTCAGCTGTAAAAGTGCCTGCCTTCGGCTCAGGTCATGATCCCCAGGGTCCTGGGATCAAGCATCATATCAGGCTTCCTGCTCAGTGGGGAGTCTGCTTCTCCCTCTCCTGCTCGCCCTGCTTGTGTTCCCTCTCTCACTGTCTCTCTCTCTCTGTTAAATAAGTAAAAATTTTAAAAAAAGAAAATTTCCACATTCAGTGAGCCCAGATTACTTTACATTAGGTATGGAATTAGCAGTTAGTGGCACACTGTGATCTGTTTGACAGCTGAAACCTGGTGGCTGAGGCAAGAATAAATGGTTATTTCCTGCCTCAGCAGCACCACTGAGTGAGTAAGCAAAGTATTGATCCTTATTTGGTTCCTGAAATGCATGGGACTCAAGCTATCCTGAGGCATCCCTCCAAAACTCTCTTTGGGATCCAGACAATAAAAGAGCTTATAATTCGAAAACTTTCTTCTTTCACTCTGGTGGAACAATCTGGTATGCAGGGCCTGAGGGAAACCCTGCTTCCTATGTCTCCCACTATGAACTTAATGTCTACCCTGGAAAAAATTTCATGATGTAAATCCAATGTAGTCATTTTTACATTACTGATGGATTTGGGATTTCGTCTGTTACTAAATATTTATCATTTCCACTTAAATACCTGGAACTGTGCTAGGACTCGGGGTACAAAAATCTGCAAGATGAATGTGCTGTCCTCAAAAGCTTGTAGTTAAGGAAAATGGGAAGGAGGAGAGAGAAAGAGAGTTAGAGACAGAGAGACAGAGAGAATAAACCAGAAGATCAGTGAAAGACAGTGTTAGAAAAGATAGGCTATTTAGGTATGGTTTGGGCACAAAGGAGAGACAGGTATTTTTACTTGGAAGGATTGTTAGATAATGACCCTGCAGAAAGGCCCACCAAACTGACTTCAGCTTTCACTCCCCCACAAAGACCACCCTGGTCAAGCTTGCCAATGACCTTGATATTGTCAAACCCAATGTCACTTGTCTGTTGATACATTTTTTAACTTCTCAGTACTATGTCATCGAGATCCTTGATCATTCTGCTTTCTTGAGATACTTTCTTCCCCCCACACTCACCTGCTTTCCTAGTTTTCCTCAGTCTCATTGCTTGTTCCTTTATAAACACTTTTGTTGGCTTCTGTCCTTTTCAGAATCTCAGAACGTTGAGTTGTGAGACCACTTCTTTTGCTGTGTACATACCTTGTGTATGAATAATGTTTAAGTGAGGAACTATTAAACCAAACTCCTTAATTTAAACCCTTGACTTGCCAACTACCAGCTGTGTAACACTGGGAAACTCACTAAGTTCTTCATGTCATTGGTTTTTCACCTACAAAACGGGGGTTGCCCATGAAGTATAACTGAGTTAACACGTGTAATATGAAGTATTTACATGTAACTTACTTAGAATAATGTTCAGCACATATTAGGCACTATATTGTTGACATTGGTATCCGTTTTAATGCCACTTCTAATGCTTATGACTACCAGTCTATATTTTTTACTCTAACCTCTGCTTTGGAAGCTAGTCATATATCAACTGCCAACTGGTATCTCATTTTTGATGTCCAATAGATCTCAAAAATAACAAGACTGAAGAGAACTCTTGATGTCTATCCACCCAAAATTGTTCTTCCCACAATCTTCCCCACTTGATGAAATGGTTTTATACTTATTTTAGATGCTAAAGCCAAAAATTGCAGAATTCCTAGGAATTATTCCTAATTTCTCTTTCCTCAACCATCCTGCCATATTAGTAACTTCTATCATCAGTAACTTCCATCAAAACCATCTCCAAAATATATCCCAAATCCATCACATCTTATCTCCTCCACCACTATGATCTTATTCCAAGCCATCACCGTCTCCTGCTTGGACCTCCACAATGACCTCCTTGATCATTTGCTCTCCTCTTCCCTCATGTGTCCCTAAAATCCGTTCTTTATAGACTAACCAGAATAACTTTTCTAAATAAATGAATAGATTAGGATAAAATGCCACCTCTCTACTCTGGCTCATAAAACCTTACTGATTTGGCCTGTTGCACTTTTTATTTTTGCTTCTTCTCTTACTACCCCTACCTCCCCTTACTCACTGTTCTTTTGCTATTCTGACCTTTATGTTCCTTGAATACACCAAGCTCATTTCCACCTTTGGACATTGGTACAAGTTTACATCTGCCTGTAATGCCCTTCCTTCTGAATACCATATGACTGTCTCCTTCTTGAAATTGAGAGCTCATCTCAAAGAGGTCACCCAGTCTATAATAACTTGCCAGTCATTACTTAGAACCCCCTTTTCATGGTATTTCAAACTTCTTTTCATGGCATATTCTGGTGTTTTCTCTAACTACTTATTTATTGATATATTATGTCTCTCCACGAGAATGTAATCTCTATGCCAAGACTTAACCAATCCTTAAGGTATCTGCAGTGCTTGGCACAGAGATGACATTCAATAAATACCTTTGAATAAGTGAGTAAATAAACAATGGCAGTAGTAAAGTACAAGAGGTGTTGGATATCATAAATACCAAGCAATTGGAATCTATGTACTTTGGCAACTACTTCTTGGTTGGGGAAAGGAATGACTCTAAGGTTTTTTTTTCTGTTGTTGTTTTTTGTTTTTTTATTTAATCTGGATGACTGGGTGGATGGATGGTGCCATTCATAGAGAAAGAGAACATGGAAGAAAGGAATAATTCTAAGAATAATCCTTTTTTGGACAATGAGTCTGATAACTTTTGGGTTACAAATTTGGAACCTTTCAGGAATAATGAGATAGAATCTAGGACTAAGAGAAGACTCCATGAGCTGGAGATGCAGATTTAATAATCATCAGAGTAGCTGAGGTTATTAAGTAGGCTTTGTGAAGCAGGAAGAGAGGAGGTCCAAACTCTGGAAAACACAAAATATTCTAGAGGAAGACCGATGAAGAGAAGTTGGAAAGAAGAATCTCCAAAAGAATCTCCAAGAAAGAATAGTCTGAGAGCCCAGGAAGAACATTTCAGGAATAAAAAAGAAGTAAGCAGGGTTAAGTAACACAGAGATCAAATAAGATAAGGACTGAAAAAGTCAGCCACATTTGACAATTAGAATATTACTGGGCAAACTATAAACCAAGATATCATCTGAGCTTGCGAAGAGTCCTGCCCTTGAACCTCAAGTCCCTCATAATTTCAGGAACTCAGAATACCTGCCTGGAATTCTACTTCTCCCAGAGCTCCAGGCCATTAGCTGGCACATCGACAGAGAGTTAATCACATCCTTCCCCATCCCCAGCGTTTTTGTGTGACTACCAACACAGTAACCTATGTTAACTGGTGCTCTCAATGCTTTCATTTTTATTTTTCCCTTCTCTGTTTCTAGGAAGAAGTATTAGATATCAGCAATTTAAATAAATAGATTTTGGAAAAATCATGGACATTCAACAGAATCTTCTTTGTCCAAAGAAAAAAAAGAACAACAATAACGAAAGAATGCTCAATGAATCAGTAGGACAATAATTTGCAGGATGCCCCCCAAACGTTGGAGGATTATTTTTTTTATGATTCACTAGATATGTTCACTAGACTATAGTCAGCAAGAAAAATGTAAACATATAGAAGCTTGTTATTACATGAGTCAAAATAGGAGGATTTCCTTGCTCAATCATTAATTAAATGCAAATGTTTTTAAAAATGGAATGTTAAGGAAATGTTTGACTTAATGAAAATTGTGTGAAGAAGGAAAGAGAGATCCTTCCAAGGACATTCTTTACAGTGCTTTTAGAGCCCTGTTTCAGGGCTTGATTTTCCATGCATAAATCTAAAAATCCCATTTTTTAACTGGAATATCCAATTCATCCCAAAATTATCTTAATAAAATTTATTTTTAAGTCTTCTGGTTAACTGAAAACAAATTGGTAGCTCCTAAGAAGTTTCTAGATTCTCTGCAAGTCAGAGTAAGGAAGTTAAAACACATGATTAGAATATATTTTTCTATTAGCATGAGCATGATTCACTCCAGGGGTTCCCAAACTTTGTTACATATTAGAATTACCTGAGCTGACTTTTAAAAGTCTTAATATCTAAGCTGACCCCACATGTGTTAAATCAGAATTCCTGGGGGTGAGATCCAGATACTAATTTTTTTTTTTTAATTTTCTCAAGGGATTCTCATGGGCATCCAAGGATGTGAGAACTCGTGTGACTTAAGCCATACTCATCCTCATTAAATGAATGTTTTAGTGGTTACAAATAAGAGCTTTGAAGTCAGGGCTAGGTTTGAATGCTGGTGTCTGTATAAGCTTGGGCAACAAGGCCCCTAACCTTTCTAAGCCTCTAAGTTTATTCAACTATTAAACTCAGCAATTATTGTTCCCACTTCATAAGGCTATTTTTAAAATTATTTATTTATTTATTTATTTGAGAGAGAAAGAGAGAGTGCATGCATGGGTGCACGCAAGCTCATGAGCATGAGGTGGGGGGAAGGAGAAAGAGAAAATCTCAAGCAAGTGCGATGGCAGACATGGGGCTCAGTCTCATGACCTACGAGACCATGACCTAAGCCAAAACCAAGAGTCAGATGCTTAACCAACTGAGCCGCCCCCATGTTCCCATAAGGCCATTTTGAGCATTAAATGAGGTAATATAAAAACTTAGAATACAGGTTATGTAATCCACAATAAACATGGCTTATATATATAAACATAATGATTCATTATTAATGATAATTATCAACTAATTACAAACCAAATACTGTGTCTGGTTTATAATTCAAAGTTGGCAAATACAATTATACACACATTGGAATTAATACATGTAATCAAGTGTCAGGTCTATGCTGACTCAATGAATTCAGACATCTAGTTTGGACCGTAAAGGCACTCTCTCATTTAAATTGCACAAAGGAGTTTTCAAAGGTCCTCAGGTTCACTTCCTATTCACACCTGCCTCCATACAGATTTATGATACCTCAAAAGCAGCCCTATAATTTGAGTCCAACTTTCAGGAGCAAGCTACTAATAAATTTCCTTGGGTCTTATTAGAGGGAACTTTTAAATCTACATTGACACAGTAGAAAAGAACTAAAAAAAAATTTCCAGTCACATTTTTCTTATTTACTCCGTTACTCTGGAGTGCATGATGACTTGTTTTCCTTTAGTTGTATCTGAACAGTTTGACAGATTACTGTGACAAGGTTACTTTTAAATTGATAAAAGGTTTGATTGTGTCGGTGCATTTGTCAAAACTGTCTGACACCATGTATAATGGACTCTGCACTCGGAGCGCGGATGACACTTGAGTCTGTTCTAACTATTCAGCGTTCCGCACACACCGTCAGGAAACATCCAACAGGGTTGGGTGAAAGTCGGGGAGATTAGCTTGGGCAGACCCTCAGCTCGGGAGCTCAAAGACCCCTACTTTGTTCTGATTTTTCATTCGGGGCATTTCTCCTCTCTTGTTAAAGGCTGAAGTGACATTTACAGCTTCATTTTAAAGGGAGCAAAGCTAGGGTATCATAGCTTAGCAGAGAGAATGTTTACAGAGAAAAATGGAGGGCAGGATAGCAGACTTCCTGGTCTTCCGGTGATGATTGGAAATATCTGTGCACCTAGCCAAGAGTTTCCTTCCTTTCCCTTCATTCTGCTTCAGGTGGCCTTAGCGGTAACCACATGCTCATTTTCTGACAGAAGAACAACTCAGTCTGTACCTGTACAGAGTTGTCATCAATGCCAGATTAGTTAATCATGTGGAAGTTGGGCAATTTACGACCAGAGCTTTCCAGAGCAATGTATTAGTTAAAATTAGTTGAAAGTCTTGAGGTTGATTAGATAAAAGAGATTGTAGATGTAGAAAATATAAATACATCATGATTTTCATTTTCCATTTTAAATTCTATTATGTTAAACAGGTGGGTTTTAAAGGGCAATTTCAATGTGTTTTAAGGGCATGTTTATAATCATATCAGAGAAGTTACCAAATTTTTTTGAGAGAGGAAATACAGTTTTGTATGTAAAAAATGATTACACCACCCAAATTTTCTTTGGGCCATAAGTTGCAATGCACCACCCCTCCTCAAGTCAAATCTATCTTTCCCCACTTTTACCTCCTCCTCTTGAGATAAGCTGAAGAGTATATAATCCAAGCATTCCACCCATGATCTCCAACAGATAACTCATCCCACGAATAGAACTGTATAATTAATATGAGGGTTTTTTTTTTAAAGATTTTATTTATTTATTTGAGAGAGAGACAGTGAGAGAGAGCATGAGCGAGGAGAAGGTCAGAGGGAGAAGCAGACTCCCCATGGAACTGGGAGCCCGATGCGGGACTCGATCCCGGGTCTCCGGGATCATGACCTGAGCCAAAGGCAGTCATCCAACCAACTGAGCCACCCAGGCGTCCCAATATGAGTTTTTTATTTTCTTTACATTTGCCTTTAGTGCTCTTAATATTGCAGTCCTTAAATGTTTAATAGTATATTGATGACCCATTCATGAGTAGGTAAAAAAAAAAAAAAAAAAAAAGAGAGAGAGAGATTAATTAAAAATCACCGATTTGGGTCTTCCATACTATTTCACAGTTTCTTTCTAGTTCATTAGATTAATTGTCTCTCAAGTCTTTGTTTTTTGGTGGAAAAATAAACACATCTGTAAAAATAGATATCTTTCACCACACATAACTATTCTACCACCACAATTATTAATCCTCACACCTTCTTCTCTGACTAAATTATTCCTCTTCCCGCTTGCTTTTCAACTATTCCTACCCTGATTGTCCACTGATCTCACAGGATGCCTTCTTTCCACTCTGCAGTTGGAATTTTTGGAAACAAAAATCTGACTAGTTCACCTTCCTGTTCATGACAAGCCAACGTTTTCCTCCATTGCTCTTAATATAAAACACATTTCCCAACATGATCCACAAAGAAATCACCTTATCCCATATTTCCAGCTCATTTTGCCCCATAGTCTATCTCTCCATCTCTGCTATAACCACACTGGCTTTCTTCCAGCCCCTTGTTCTTGCCATGCTCCCTCCAGCCCTTGGTTCTACACACATGAGGCTCTTTCTGCCTGGAATGTTCTTACTTTCCTTCTCCATTTAGTAAAACCTATTCTTTCTTTTGATCTTACCTCGGTTGTCACTTTCTCAGAGATTCCTTTGCTCATTGCCCTAACTAGGACAGATCCCATGTGATAAACGCTCTTGGTTCCAAGCTCCTCTTTTTTTTTTGTTTTGTTTTTTGTTTTTTAAATTTATAGCTGTATTGTTTTGTTTCTGTTTTGTTTTGTTTAGAGAGGGGGAGGGGCCGAAGGAGAGGAAGAAAGGGAGGGAGAGAAGCAGACTCCCCGCTGAGCATGGAACTCTATGCAGGGCTCTACCCCACAAACCTGAGATCATGACCTGAACCAAAATCAAGAGCCAGCCAGTCACCACGAGTTGCAATTTTATATCAAATTATAAGATTACTTCATTGATGTCTATTTTTCCTAGTAAAATATAAGCTCTGTTAAAGCAAGGGCTTTGCCTAAATTTACTCACCAATGAATCATCAGCACTGTATCTGGCATGCAGCAAAGGTGTTCTGTAAATATTTCTTGATTGATAACAGAATAAAGTTCTTTGAGCTTTCTCAAGATAAAGACGATTACAAAGTATTTAACCAAAATATCTCCTATAAGACACCCAATGTGATGTACCCATTCAAAAACATAACTAGAGAGGTTTCCCATAGAGTGAAATCATTTTTTAGTCTTGTCTTCTTTTCTTTGATTTTACTTGTGATCTGAACATAGAAGCTTTTTTTTTTTTAAGATTTTATTTATTTATTTGACAGAGAGAGATTACAAGCAGGCAGAGAGGCAGGCAGAGGGAGAGGAGGAAACAGGCTCCCCGCTGAGCAGAGAGCCCAATTTGGGGCTCGATCCTGCTGAAGGCAGTGGCTTAACCCACTGAGCCACCCAGGCACCCCCGAACATAGAAGCTTTGATGATGAATGTGAATAGAATCCCTTAATAAGCATCTGCTCTCAGATTATACATTGAGAAGTAATATAATTTCTTTATTTTAATATCATTTTCTTGTTGTTCATTAGTATTAATGCAGATTACTGCACTCTAATACCAGATAATTCGATATATCTATGCTTATTTTTGGTACATCTCTGTTTTTTTCTATTATTTTATTACTATGGATATTAGCAAATACTGCTTTTCCTATAATATAAGGAAATACTAACTCTAAAATACTTATAATTTCATTGAAATAAACATGAAAAATCAATCGTGGTGGCAAGGTCATTTAAATCTACAAATATTATGTTTGTAGGTAAGATGATTCTACAGTGTTGGATGAGTAATAGGAACATAAAATGATCTGAATCTTTAGAAAACTACTAATGTAAAATACTAATGACCAATGCAAGAGACCAACTCTACAAGAGAGGAACGTGATTTTACAAGTGATGTGCATCTGTCTCTTACCACAACGTGCATTAGTCTCTTACCACAGGCATCCCCATACATCAGGTCTTACCGATATAGCTGAACCAACTCAGGCTGTGGCCCTGCCAACACTGGAAAAGGGGGTTGAAGAAAGATAAAAAAGCATCCAAGAGCAGGTTTCACCACGAAATAATGAAGGCCTCAATGAAATATTAGAACTTTGGGGTAAAGGAAGCTTAAAGGATTATCGAGTTTAAACCCATTATTTCATACATGGGGAAACCAAAGTTAGGGTGAAAACAAGTCATTGGTCTAAAGCCACACACCCAGTTGATGGCAGAGCCAGGACCCAAACCAGATCTCTTAAGACACAGCTATCCCCACTGCATTATGTGGTTTGATCACATCAGTTCTCCAAAATTCTCTAGGAAACATAATCTGAGCAATAAACCCTAGATCCAGACCACTTCAGTAACTGGAGCACCCACAAACATCTTTATAATAACAATACCATGGGACTGATCTTATTAGCCAGCAAAAACTAATATGAACAAATAACCAGTACCCTCTGTGCTCTCAGCATTCTCTAAATTTCTCAGATGCACATAAGGAACATTAACAGAACGCCTTCCTTCAAAATAACGTCTCTGTGTCACTAAATCTCTTTCGTGAGTTAAAAACACCAATACAGGGCGCCTGGGTGGCTCAGTGGGTTAAGCTGCTGCCTTCAGCTCAGGTCATGATCTCGGGGTCCTGGGATCGAGTCCCGCATCAGGCTCTCTGCTCAGCAGGGAGCCTGCTTCCCTCTCTCTCTCTCTCTCTCTCTGCCTGCCTCTCCATCTACTTGTGATCTCTCTCTGTCAAATAAATAAATAAAATCTTAAAAAAAAAACCACCAATACAGGTTTTTAGGTGACAGTTTCCATCTGTAGACTTCTGGCAACATTCTATCAAAAGTGGACACAGACACAGAAATCCAGAGTATAATGCTACATCAGTGGTGTGCTCAGAAACCAGCTCTCCAAAAACACAAGATAAAATTTAAAATGCCCTTATTTCTAGAGCTTGCTGGCTCCTGTGATAGAAATACTCCCACCATAGCTGATTTCAAGCTGCTGGGTCTGGAACACACCACACAGGGAATTCCTGAGTATTGAACAATTGATCCTAATGTACCAGTCAAAGGCAGCTCCAAGCACCACTGGTGGTACAAGGAGACCTAGAAATAATCAAGGTCAACACATTCTTTTAGAAGAGGAAACTGAGGCTCAAAGAGAGTAAATTAAATGATTTGCCTCAAATTCACACAGTGGCTGAGTGGGTTTTAAAACACAGGATTCTACCTCAACTACCTCCATAAACTAACTTCATAAGTGTTATGTGTTAGAAATAGTCAGTGGTCTCCATATTATTGAAGAGAGAAGTATTCCTTCTTGAAAACCAGCAGCAACGATATGACGGACCCTGTCAAAGAAATGCATATCCTTGGTCTCCACCCCAGGCCTGGTGACTCAGTATCTCTTGGGCCCAGAAATCTGTGCTTCAACAAGCTCTCTGAGTGGTATAGACCAAAGAGAAAATATCTTCCTTAAGCCCATCAATATTTTTTATAAATGAGATTCCAGTACAAGTCAGAGATCATAGCCACACTTTTTCCTATCAGCATCCATAAATAGATACTTCTTCAGAAGCTTTTAACATAAAGTCCACAAACTTTCACATTTTCAAAAGTCCTTACTTTTCAAAATAGTTTAGGTTTTTCTAACAACCACAGAAAAAAGTTGAGTTATTTATCTTCAAGTCCAACTCCAACCTTTCACAGACCAAAACCTAACATATAGTTATATGTCTTAGCCCTGGCACATTCCTTTTGTTTAAATAACTACTTTTAAGTAAATATTTATTTTTCCAAGTTTTGCCTTACCTCCTTCACAAATCAAGGTAGGCAGTGGCAACAGCACCCCTCCCCTGCCCACCGTAATCCACACTGATTACTTTTTCAACTGATTACAGAGTTAGGTATTTGTGTTTCGGTTTTTCAGGCACTTCCTGGTGTTTTGATATTTGTTCCCAATCTTAAAATCCAGAACAAAGACAAATAAATACCATCCACTTTGTTTTCCTCTTTCAGTATTTTAGAGGTTGGAAAATTTACAAAATAAATATCCTCTCAACCTTCTTATGAAAGCATTGCAAAAGAGAAGAAGAAAAATTGAGTAATAGTTTCCCCAAATTTAAAAATACCCAGCTAAGGCATATTCAAGTGACAAATAGCAACACTGATATTACTTTAAAAATAATCAGATAACAATCTAAAAATACAGGTCCATGAGTCTTAATTCTTTATCCATTATTAATTTCATCTGCAGGGCGAACCTAAATATGTTTATTCTGTTTGCACAGAAATAAAAGTGTTAATAACCTAAGTGTTGGTAGATAAGAGATTAACAAAAACATTTCCGAAGAGCGTTTAATCACTACCACATTCCCCAGCAAATCCAAAACAACTTGCTGAGTATGGTTCTTGGCCTTGGTGGGAAAGAGCTTCACTGGAGGTGGAAGGAGATGTTTTCAAGGAAAGCGGTGTTTTAGTTTTATGATTCCCCAATTACCTGGTCCTGGCTGAATTTATATTTACCAAGAACTGGCCAGAAAAACTCTGCAACACGGGAGGTCATCATCCTGAAATCGACCACTTCAAAATTTTTGAGAGTCCCTTTGCTGACACTTCTCCAAAAAAGCAACTCCCTTTACGAGATTCACCACTGTTTCCGCCAGCCACGTCAGGTCTGAAGGCCCAACTAATGTTTGCTCACAGTCTTTTGGGTCCATACCTAACCTATCCGCCCTTCGGTCCCAGGTTTGCCTGCTCAGGAACCTCCCCTCCCCCAACAAAAAGTATGCAAATCCCGAGCTCCTTGAGCTTGACTTAGAACTCAAATTTAAGTCCCATTTAGCAGAGTCTTCCTCACTGAGGCACCAATACAGGGGTATACGGAGTGCAAACCTGAGTCCTGCGTGGCGGGAGCGCAGGAGACGGCGTGGGGTGGGACCCGGCGCGGGGAGCCGAGGGGCACTTACGGTTGGCACAGCTTGATTAGGTCCTGGTCAGTGGTGCCTGGTGGAAGGCCTCGAATGTACAGGTTCGTTTTACTCAACTGTTCCCCGCTGCTGTTGCTGCTGCTGTTGTTGCTGCTGCTGTTTGTGCTGGGGCTGGGAGGAGCCATGGGGTGGGGAGCTGGTGCATAGGACTGCTGGAAACAGAAAAGGCTGTTACTGGAAAAACAGAGCCAGCACGGATTCACAGGCCAGCAACACACCTCGAAAGCAAGACAAGTTTCTCGGCCTCTCTGACCCACACATGCACACACATCTTTTATCCCCGCCCTATGTACTTCTGAGAACATCACTTGCTCCCTCGCTCCCACCCTGGACCTGCATTTGCATCCATGTGTTAGCCATAAATGGGACAAAAAGAAGCTCCCAGGTGCTCCTGCCAGTGGCATATGGCTTCTGAGCTAGTCTGCTGTGATTCTCCTTAAACCTGTAAAGTAGCGTGGTACCTCCCTCCCTGTTAGAAGAACATAGTTCCTTCACTCTTGGCACCAAAGCCCTGCTCCTAGCTCACTTCAACAGCCCACATCTTTGCTTTGTCTCTACTTCCTGTTCTCTCCTTCTCTCCAGTAAAACAAAACAAAACACAGACAGACACCCTTCCTCCTATGATTGTCTTCACCGCCATTCTCCAACAGAATTCCTGACACAGAGACAGAACTCGCTCTCTAGTGAATCTATCAATGAACGGATGGATGGATGAATCTATCTTACCTCTTTCTCCCACTCCCAAATCTGCTTCTTCATGGTGAACACCCTTTGTTTGCAATACTGAGCCACCAACCTCTCACGACAGTCAAGATTTCCTTTAAATCTCAATCTAGGCAGCCTTGCCAACTGGGAGGGCATATGCTTTGCTGTGGAACCCTTCGTGTTCATCACATTGTACAACCTCCGTTGTTCACTGCAGGATAGTAACAGCATGCTGGTCCTTTACCCACCAGATTCTAGTAGCACCCATTCTCCAGTTGTGACAACCAAAAAGGTCTCTGCACCCTGCCAGGTGTCCCTGACAGGGAGAGTGGGGAATCTCCCCCAGTAAAGAACTACCATTCTAACCTGTCAAACTAGTTTATAATAAAATACAAAGATAAAATGATCCCCAGCAACTTAGAATATACAGTGTAAGGGTTTTAGAACTCTACATGCCAGAATTAGTAGATACATTACTCTTCATGATTTATTTCTTTGTCACATAGGCAAATCTTCAGAAGTTCTAAAATTGCACTATCTGGGTTTGCATCCTGCTGTGTCTCTTACCAACTGTGTGACCTTTGGATGGTGCCTTAGCCTCTCTGGGACTCAACATTCTCATTCATATGAGGAGGATAAAAATAGTATGTCACAAGTATGTGAATAGTATGTCTCAAAAAATAGTATGAGACAAAAATAGTATGTCTCAATAGTATGTCACAAGGTGTCTATGAAAACTTAATGAGCTCCTGTAACAAAATGATTCCTGGAAATTAGTGATGCACAATAAAATGCTAGCAATAATAAAAATGCAAGAATAATAATAATGGCAATATTTGTAGTTCTTATTTGTCTTGCCAGTGATATTAGTCTATAACTATCCCAGATATTCTCCAATGTAACCTACAATGTTACCCAAAGGCACAATGAACACATTTGTCAAGATTCCAGTGGGGAAATGTTTAGCCAAGTTTTGTTTTTTTTTTTTTAAGATTTTATTTATTTATTTGACAGAGATCACAAGTAGGCAGAGAGGCAGGCAGAGAGAGAGAGGTGGAGGCAGGCTCCCTGCGGGGCAGAGAGCCCGATGCGGGGCTCGATCCCAGGACCCTGGGATCATGACCTGAGCTGATGGAAGAGGCCTAACCCACTGAGCCACCCAGGTGCCCCTGTTTAGCCAAGTTTTAACCTGAAGACACATTAGCTGTTTTATCAGGAGTTGGAAGGTGCATACTTATCAAACAGCAAGTAGGTGCTTAATAAATACTTGGGCTATATTGTACATAATAAATAAGTGAGTGGACACAACACTTAGCCCACAGTGACAAGAGGCCAAGTTTTAGCAGTAGCCAGCCTTGTTTCTTGCTATAATAGTCTGTTTTACACCTTCCAGAATTATCAGATTTGTCCCAGTCCATATTTTCACCCAGCTATGACAAAACCTCTTAGACACAGTTATGTCAAATGAAACTCATTATCCCTGCTTTCTCATCTCCCAATTCCCCACCCTAGCCACCCAGCACAACGACCCCATTTCTTTTGGTTTTACGGACATTCATCAATCCCCATACTAGAACTCTCGGTATTAGCTTCATCTGTTCCTTAATTTTAGATCTCAAAATAAAGTCAGCTACCAAAATCTCTGAGAGGTTGTTAGAAGCTTCCTTGTCTCTGAATTCCCACGCCTTCCTAGGCCAGGCTCTGGCCCACCTTGCAGACCCATCAGATCTATCCTCTGAACCCTTTTTTCCTCTTGCTCTCCTCTTAGGGAGGAAAAGTGAGGAAGAGCAGAAGACAGAATGCTCACGTGCAAACGCAAACTGGTCAAGAGTGTCCTGGGCAGTTTCTTTAAGGAATGGGGAGAGGGGACAGTAGACATGAGAGGAGCAAAACCTATAGCCTCCTTCTTTAAAATAAACACTCCTCAACCATTTCTCAGGCATTACCTCTTTTGTTACCAACATTCTTAATGTGGAATTTTACAACAAATCAGAGAGGAGAATTTTCTGTCCCCACTGTTTGAATAAAATGAAATATATCTATTGCCTTTAGGAATTTAATATCTGCAAAAAACTGCATGAAGTTTCTTGGCTGGTGTGAAAAACTATTCCTCCTTGATCTAAGAATTCTGTTTCGGGGCGCCTGGGTGGCTCAGTCGATTAAGCATCCAACTCTTGATTCCTGCTCAGGTCATGATCTCAGGGTCCTGGGGTAGAGCCCGGGATGGGGCTCTGTGCTCAGCACTGGTCTACTTATCCTTCCCCTCTGCTTCCCCCACCAGCCCCCCACCACCCGCATTTGTGCACGCACTCTCTCTCTCCCAAATAAATAAATAAATTCTTTTAAAAAATTCCATTTCACTCCTTGGACGCCCCATGACACTTAAGC
This sequence comes from Lutra lutra, assembly GCF_902655055.1. Taxonomy (NCBI): domain Eukaryota; kingdom Metazoa; phylum Chordata; class Mammalia; order Carnivora; family Mustelidae; genus Lutra; species Lutra lutra. The sequence goes on along the minus strand of NC_062278.1, from coordinate 147,754,311 downwards.
TCTAGCTCTTAATAAGCCCTGCACTTAGTAGGTCTTCAACAAATTCTTGCTACAGCAGCTTCCTGTCTTGCATCTCCCAATGGGACAGATGGGATTTATCTTTTATTTCCATTATGTGCTTTATTCTCTTAAATTTCCCAGGGCTTTTTAAAAGCTGTTTGTTACCACTTTCACCTCCCCTCTGCCTAAATTCTTTGAATTCCATTCTGTACTCAGGGTTCTTTTAAAATAAGGCTTTGTTTAAAGCAGCTTTTCCCACTGCACAGCTTTTAAAACTACTAGGGAGCCAAAAAAAGTCTTCAGCTCTATGTATCATAGATCTGATGGACCAGCACAGACTTTGAGTCCCTGACTGATCAAATAAGAAAGCATCCTTTACAGGCTGTTCAATGTGTGTTTACTTACTTCTCCCCTCCCCGCCCTCCCATCGTCTTTGTAAGCATTTCCATAGCCAGAAATACCATTCAGTAAATTGCATGGTGCCTAAAACAATAAATATGCCCTCCAAAGTGCCCCACGTATTCACCAGGATAAAATAAATAAATTAACAAAACAGTCAAAAGCAAATCAAAGTTGTGATGACCATAGAGAACTTGTATGCATGGGAGTGAGGTATGTGATTTATAAATAGAGATAGTACCACCAGGCTGTTTCAGAGAAATGATGTATTCCAAAAGCCCTTTGAAAAAAATGCACAATCAAACGTGATTTTCTCTGTCATATCCCTGTTTGTGAGTTCTAGAAGTTCTGCAGAAAGAGGTAGATTTTCTAGCATTACTGAGCCAATCAACCCACAGATTTTAACACCCAGTGCCCATCTCTCCCTAATCCTTAATATTTCATTTACCCTTTGATGATATACTGAATGATTCAGGTAGCAGTCTGCATTGTAAATCATTCTTTGGTGTTAAGAATTATAAATTCCCTCCTCTTCACCCACTTTCCAAATACACATCCTTTAATCAACAAAACATTGGCAGAAGGTTCCCGGAATGTCTGACAAATGCAAAGGCCTAAATGAATTAATTTGTGAAAAGCAAAAAGCAATGTTGTATGCTCTGGTGCCAAAGACGAATGACCAAACTACAGCATCTCAAAAAAAAAAAGGCAATAATCTTTAGAGGTTAATGGGTCACAGCAACCACTTTCCTAATTAAAAGCGGCTCTGATACCTTTCTCAATTCTTTTGTCTTCAGATGGAGTTGGGATTTTATCATTGATTAGCTTTTAAATCATTTTGAGGCACTAAAGAAGAAATTCGAAAATGTTAGTAACCAAAAGAATTTATTTTCCCTCAGATAAAACTGACTTTGCTATATTGCTCAAAGTCACACTTTATAAATCCTATTTAGGAGCAGTGAGGACTTACAGTGGGGGTTACCCAGCACCGTAATGCTGCGTTGTAGCAGGACCCGGAGCTGTTACGAATTTGCAGTGTCAGCTTGAATACAACCAGTCCAAACGGCACATTTTCAGAAGAGGGCCTTCAGATGGCACTCGATGGAAGGAGGGAGATCGGATTTCTCTCTCGAACCTGCACATGCTTGGCAAGGACACAGATTTCCCTCAGATGTTTATTCACAGCAGCATGGTTGGGAGGGTCTGTTAGGTGTCAGGGGCGGGGGCTGAAAGCCCTCTGAACCACACGTTGGAGCCGCCACATCAGTGGATCAGGGCCAGTGTCCTCTTTGGGAAATTAAATAAAATGCCTTGACATCCATTTTGGAAGATAACGATTCTAATAATTACAGGTAGCATTTGCAGTGTGCTTCCTAAGCATTTTATGTAACAGCCCAATGAGGCAAATAAAACGCTTCTCATTCACAAATGGGAAAATGCAAGTACAAAATGGGCAGATGATCTTCTCAAGGTCACGCAGCTGGAGCCCCAATTTGAACTTAGGAAGTTTGACTCCAGAAGCCACACAGTCCCCACCTCCATACTCTAGAACTTCATGTATTAATGACATGGGCACCAATAAACCCAGTGGCTTTTTGATCGTGAACTTGGGAGGATGACACTGACAGAGGCTCTGGTACATCCAAGTACAAAGTGGAGACAAAGAAGGAGGAGGATAAATAGCACACAGTCAAAATGGAAGTGAATAAGCCTTTTCCTCGCTCAGAATTTACATGAAATCCATTTTAAAATTTAATTTCACAGGGGAAGTGACCATCACAAGCAAGCATGTTATGAGTTTTTCAAATAATGTCAAGCAAGTGGGTTCATTCGTCAGGATTCATGGTGTGTTATTTGATAACAGGAAAATGAACTGGCTTGTAGATCATCCTAAACAGCTGATTCATTTAGTGTGCTTTGTTAATATGCCTCATTTTTCAAGTTTGAAAAGTGAATCAACCGGGTCCTCCTACATTCTTACAAAATGTGTGATTTGTGTGTGTAGGTCTGGAGGGAGGTTCGTTGTGTTTTTCAACCCCTACGTATTTTAGAGGTAAACTGGACATGAAGAATATGAGTTGTAGTTTTGTTTGTTTTCCCCCTTTTTTGTTTTTTAACAGAAAGCATTTTATATATCCAAATAAATGCTGCTCACATATCAATAGGGTAAAGCAAATCATTAAAAATCATCTTTCATACAATGTCAAACATATTAGATGAAAAAAAGGCAGGGCTATAATACACACACACACTATCTAGTTCATTTGAAACCAGAGTTCTCAAACTTGTCACTATTGACATTTTGGACAAGATAATTCCTTGTTGGAGGGGGCTGCCCTGTGCATTATAGGATATTTAACAGAACCCCTGTCCTTTACTACTAAATGACAGGTGCACTACCGTCCCCCCAAGTTGTGGTCACCAAAAATGTTTCCAGATATTGTCAAATGCCCCATCGGGGGGTAAAAGTGCTCAGTGGCCTACAACCCACTTCACTGAAAAACCCCTTCACCCACCGAAGTTCAACTTCCTACCCCAAGTATATACGGTGTTCGACTCTCCATGCCTCTACCCTCTGGAACTCAGACGCTGGTATGCCAGATATCATCTGCAGCAGAACAGGTCTGAAACATACTTCTTCCTCTTATTGAAAACATAACTCTTTCACAAAGAGAATTTTAAATATTTTTTGCATGCAATTCCCCTTGGCTGGGAATCACAGGGCCTCGATGCCAAACTGCAGTCAATTCTATTCCCAGCATCTGGTTGCTGGCAGGATCCTGAAGCAGTTGGTCTGGTGGTTTTTCGGAGTAGCCTTGGACTCCATCACACAGCAGTCTGTTTTGCTGATGGTCTCCCCAATTTGTTTTTATTCATCTCCAGTGCAATAGAATTTGTACTCTTTTATCCACTCAAGGGTAAAGCCCTGGATAAAGTCTCCCATGGGACTGACATGCCAAGTCTTTTACTGTCCAAAAATGAATACAAACCACATTCCTGTCTTAAATCATACATTATTTAGCCTGTACGTACACATGCAATCCATTGCTCGGTGGATCACACTGCTGCAAGCTATTGAGTTCCTCTCCCCGACAGTGTAATTTCCACATACCCTTGCTTCTGCAGCCCTCTCCTCTACTGTGAACACAACACGAGCAAGTAGACATGCCAAGAACTGTCGCAGTCACTGGGTTGCCTATAATAATCTCAAACGAGGGTGCGTACGAATTTTGTCCACGTGTGCAAGAATAAATGCAGCTAAATGAATATCTGAGGCAAGACGTGCGATTTGAGCCATGGTCGCATGAACCACATATATGATAGCTTTGCAATTTCATGCTAGGCAATTGCCCGACCATTACATAGAATATGACTATATAAAACAATTGTTTCAATTACACATTTTAGACCAGAGTTTGGTGAAAACCTGCCCCACTCCTCTTTTCCTACCCACAGATCAGATACGGAAATGAGCAATAAAGGACAAGACTCCTCACAAAAGGCAATCACTTGCACATTCTCCGTCAAGGGGTCTTAGTAATAGCCACTGTCAACAGTGGTAACCTTCTGTTTAAGAGCTCCACATTGCCCTCCGGGAATCCTGCTCTACCACTAACTAGGCACTTAAACCTCTAGTCATGACAAGAATAGGAATCGTGATGATCTCACCTCGTAAGACTGCCATGAGGCTTTAATATATAAATTACATATTAAGTATTTAGCACAGTGCCTGGCACAGAGTCAATACTCAATAAATACTTATTGATCTTACTATTTTCAACAGCATCATCATGACACAGATCCTTAAAAGAAACACTACTCTCTCAATCCCAGTTAGAGTAATGTATCTTGAAGGAGTTGCTGCAAGAGTCAATGGTTTATTTTTTTAAGCAAAGGAGACACTGTTCTTGAGATGAAACTATGTCACTAGAACTGTGGTTTGTCATTTTCATCAAGAATCAAAAAGTAGTAACTGAGTACTGATGAAACAATCACTGTGGATTGAATGACTAATTAGTTTCAAGGTATTTACAAATCACTACTGAGGTTTTATTAAAATTCTGTGAGGATGAGATTCACTTTTGCAGTAAATATTAGTTTTTAAAAACCTCAGCAGATTGCATAATCACACGTTGCTCTGTGCTATTTACAAGTAGGATTAATCTAAAGTCATTGAATTCTATTCAGAGGTTTGGATATTAAATGACATTTTAAAATTCATGGTACTTGGAAATGCAAGTAAACTAGTTATTGTTCATTTCAAGTACCTATAAACCAATTTCATTAACAAATTTACAAGCTAGAGAAGAGTGCCTGCCATCAATGATGCCAATGGCCTTTATAAAGATTGCTTAGTCCTCCAAATGCCAATGACATCTGGCCTTTGTTCCCATCCATCTTGTAATTTGGCCAACTCTTGATCTCTTTAAGGAAAAATAAGCAAAATTAAAATACATTTCAAAATTTGAGGAACTTAAGGCATTCGTTTAAAGTTCAAGTCTACACTTAGAAAATAACCCCAACAGCTCATGATTCCAACAGTAAAAAGGACTAATTCCTCATCCAAAGGAAAAAGAAAAAAAGCCATGATTGGCACCCAAGGTAGAGATTACAATGTCATCTATGCTGTGAACAGTAATTGTTAGAATTCCCCAGAAATATCAAAAGTGACCATAATCCCGGGATGGGACCTCTGTTCTCTTTCTCCCGGGTATATCTCAGAGATCACTTCAAATACTTGCTTTTGTAGTGGGCTAGAATCACAGGGAAAAGACTGAAAACCCAGAACCAGTCATCATAACTTCTTGTGGAGATCTCTCCACAAGATCTCTGGGAGAGCCAATGGTCAGCATCTCAATTCCAAATGTGATCAGAGATAAAGAGGAGATCTTGCAAAGAGCCAAAGAATTACACTTGAGTCACATTCTTATACCTTATAAGGTATGTTTATTTAATTATTTAATAAATTAATATATTTTATTATTTAATTTAAGTTTAGTTTTTTCCCCATAATCTCATTTTGAGTTTAGTTTAGGTTTTTCCCCATAATCTCATTTTGAGTTGATTCCTGTTTTTTTTTGTAATATTCTATGTTATGTAATATTCTATGTTTCCTAATCCAACAATCTGTTTCCCGAAAACTACAATCAGTAATATTGTCAACAGTTATTGCCCTAGCTTTGTGATGTATGCTACCCTAAACAGAATGAAGACCAGCAGATGCAGCTTACAGGACACCACTGTAAGATGGTAAGATGTGTTGCCCTAGCACTTTATTGAGACAAAATGAACACTTGGAAAGTTTTCTTCTTCAGCCATAAAAACAGATATAATGAGCCATTTCCACTCAGTTGACTAATTTCCATGTTAACCAAAACTATTACTGACTTGGTTACTAGTAGCTAATGGGCGATAAAAATGAAGCATTTTTTTCTCAAACCATGTGTAACAAAAATTACAACCAATAATGGAAGGTCAATCGGAACACCAAATGGTATTATGACTTTTTTGGTGACTCTGTCCAATTAGACCAGAATTTGCTTTTTGCTTTTTCTGAAAGTAAATCTATGTTGACTTAGAAGCAATGTGATAATAGCATAAACAAGTGCAGTAAAATCTTATTCCTTTTTTTTTTTAAGATTTTATTTATTTATTTGACAGAGAGAAAGAGATCACAAGTAGGCTGAGAGGCGGGGGGGGGGGGAAGCAGGCTCCCTGCTGAGTAGAGAGCCCAATGCGCAGCTCGATCTCAGGACCCTGAGATCATGACGTGAGCCGAAGGCAGAGAGGCTTAACCCACTGAGCCACCCAGGTACCCCAAAATCTGATTTCTTTATTGAGGCTTTCATTCCAGGTACATAATGTCTCTCTAACCCCTATCTAACCCTGTTTTGCTCTACTTCCAATGCTCGTGCAGATCTCCTGCATTTATACCTTATTTTGTCTTCCTCCCTTCACTTGGAATGCCTGGGCTGCATTCTTTTGCCTTTCTCCAAGGTGACTCTAAAGTGTGTCCTACAAACTTTTGAGAACAAAAGAGAGAGACATTGATAATTATATCAGGACACAAGGTATAAATAGAGACTGTCCAAAGAAACTTGGAACATATGACCATCCTATGATTATTTTCTATTTACCTGAATCTCACACATTCCTCTAGAGTCACCTCCTCAAGTTTCACTCCATATCATAGCATTATCCTTTTATTACTTTAAGCCTATTTCATTTATGCCTCTTTTTTAGTTTCTAGTAATTAAATATCCACAAAAGGTTATAAAATAATTAACAACAATAGCATGACCAATGTTCATTGAACATACACTTAAAAAAAAAAAAAAAAAAGAGCAGGGGCGCCTGGGTGGCTCGGTGGGTTGAACCTCTCTGCCTTCAGCTCACGTCATGATCTCAGGGTCCTGGGATCAAGCCGCGCATTGGGCTCTCTACTCAGCAGGGAGCATGCTTCCCCCCCCCCTCCCTGCCTCTCAGCCTACTTGTGATCTCTTTCTCTCTGTCAAATAAATAAATAAAATCTTAAAAAAAAAAAAAAAGAGCATACACTATATGCCAGGCATTGTTCTAAGAATTTCATATTGATTTATTTGGATGATCTCAGAACTTTTGGAAGTAGCTATTATTACCACCCCGATAACAAAGATGAGAATACAGAGATTCGAGGAATTTAAATGACTCTTCGGGACGCCTGGGTGGCTCAGTTGGTTGGACGACTGCCTTCAGCTCAGGTCATGATCCCGGAGTCCCGGGATCGAGTCCCACATCGGGCTCCCAGCTCCATGGGGAGTCTGCTTCTCCCTCTGACCTTCTCCTCGCTCATGCTCTCTCTCACTCTCTCTCTCTCAAATAAATAAATAAAATCTTTAAAAATAAATAAATAAATAAATAAATAAATAAATAAATGACTCTTCAAGGTTGTTCAGCTACTCTGTGGCAAATTCAGAACCCAAAGTGAGGCAGTCTCCACTCCAGTTTATTCCAGATTGACTCTAAGTATGTGCAGTCCAAGATGGCACCCACTACTTACAAGTAGCTATTTAAGTTTAAATATAATTGATGTTAATTAATTAAAATTAAAAAGTTCAGTTCCTCAGTCACACTAGCCATGTTACAAATTTTCAAAAACACATGACTACTAACCTCTATATTGGACAGGAAGACAAAGAACATCTACACCATCACATAGCATTCTACTGAATAGAACTGACGTAGACCATTCCTACAGATACAAGGCAGCATCACCCCAGACTATACCACACAACTGCAGGGCTTAAATGTGCTGATCTAAATAATGGTCATGATCTCTATGCATGTATTTTGCGTGTATTAATTGCAATTAATTGCATAGGGTTTTGTTAAGTGCAACTAATCTCCTTTCAGTACAGACTATATTTAAATTTTTTCTCCTTCAGGAGTGGGTCTATTTTGGCATATAAAATCTCTCTTTCAACTGATACCTCACTTAGCCTAAAGTGGAAATTATTAAAAGCAAACTCCATAAAGTAAAATAAAATCTGTGAGAAGCACAGGATGTATTTTACTTGTTTTTAATCAAAACCAAAGTTTCGTCTGTATTTTAAAATTTCTTAATACCAAGAAAGAAGAGCAACAGAGACAAACTGTTGCTACAGAATAGATGTCTCTGTCTTTGCCAGTCAAGCTTCTGGCCTGGGAGGAAGCTCTACATTTTCGTACATCATCTCCTTTTCCCAAAAAAGATCACCCTTACTTCCCACGTATTACAGGCTATTCTACCAATCTTATTTCCCTCTAAACTGAACCAAGGCAAAAAAGGAGAAGTGTTCTTACAGTGAACTACAGAGGCAATTTAGCAAATTCATAAACAATAACCTATATTCCATGACATAAAATAGTTATGTTGTTTTATTAGCCAATTCATTCATATTTTATTGATGTAGCAAAATTAAATGCAAACAGAACCTATGCTTCAAAAGTCCTAAATCTAAGAGATTTGGACTATAAAACACAATAATTTCCTCAAGAAGACAATGTTGGAACACAGATCAAAATGCAACAGCAATTAATACATGCAAAATAATTGCTTCATTATAAAAACTGGAAGGAGCACTTGCACAGATAATTTTCTGTGTATATATTTTCAACATTCATTGTATTTTGGGCCATGAGATGATAATTATGAGAATAAATTAATGCTCAAGTTCAACAAAAAGTGATCTGATAATAAAATGAATATTAGGCATTTTATATTATTAACTTATTTATTAAAATTTTTAAATCAGAAATTTACATTAATACCTTCAAACTTTTATTTCTCCTATTTGTAAACCTATATGAAGTCTCCTGTTCTCAGTATATTTTAAGTCAGTCTGCCTTGTACCTTAAAAAATGTTCAAAATAGTATGGACACATCCAATTTCTAGTGCATCTTCTTTGTTGTAGGATTACTGGAGGTGCTTTTTGCCCAGTGATATTCTCCATAATCAAGACAACAAACTAGAAAAGACAGTATTGCTTTTCTTTCTCCAAATTACTTTTGTTCTTTTTAAATAAATGATGCTTCAGAGACTGGCAAATTGGTAAACTCTCCAAAAACTCAAGAAGAAGGAAATATTATTATTATTATTGCATAGTGACTAAGAACATAAATGCCGAAGCTACACCACCCACATTCAAATTCTGCTTTACCACTTACTGTCTGTATGGCCTTGGGCAAATTACCTGAATTCTTCTGCCTCAGTCTCCTCATCTGTGAAACTAGGCATAATAACTACCTCCAAAGATTGTTAGACATTTCAAATGAATAATTATGTGTAGAGCCACCGAGAATAAAGCTGGGAACACAATAAGACCTCTATGAGAGCTTGCTATTATTATTACATAAATCTTAAAGCTTTTTACAATACCCACTGTTATCATGAACAATAGTGTTCTTTTGAGAGAGGAATATTGGTTGGTCTATTGAATGATCTAGCAAACTCTGGTTTGTCGAGTGTAAAATCTTACAATCCAAAGTTCACTGATGCTTGTCAAACTGAAATTCTCTAGATTAGAATTAAGAAATGTCACTCTTTGATGAGACTTTAGGCTCAATTAGTACTATTTTAGTTAGTGATACTGATTACCTTCAGATAAACTGATGAGAAGACTGTTAGAAGAATTTTTTTAAAGATAAATAAAAACTTTCACAAGGGAAGCATTCTTAGAATACACAAGTTCTAGGAAAATATCTACAAATTGTGAAACTACTCATTAAAATAAGATATATCTCATTGCCAATGGAAAAGCTTAGATCAGTTAAATAACACACTAACTACTAAATGTCCATGCACTTAACTGAAAGGACTTTTATATACAGAAAATAAGCTATACTAATTTCATAGCTTCTAACTCCAAAATAATTATGTTTTTAAAAATCATTGCCCTAAAAGGATATTTTATAAGTAAACAATTATTTAAACTGTTTATTTCAGTTTAATTGTCTCTCTAATTTCTAGTACATTGTATATGTGCCCTAGGGTAACTATAACAAATAGTCTCTAGTATAAAATTGGGATAGCCGTACTTTTATACATTCCAAAGTGCTTACAACACATCTCCAATATTCCAGAAAATTATTTTATTTCATTTTGTTTCAGTTTGGAGAATTATATGTATACTTCAGCAAACAGAAATAACAGCCTTTTCAAAGGTGTAATTACTAAAAGAGTTTTCCAAGAGTGACCATCCCTTTGCCTCCTCAAGAGAAGCCTCAGAGTTTGCTCTATTCAGCAGAAGCCAAATTGGCTGGATTGGAGAATCAAAACAGAAAACCAATTCAGAATTACTGCTACTATTCCAGTTCTGTGAGGAAAAAACAAAAACAAAAGTTCCAATATATAATGCTGCTGATTTCTGAAATGTAAATACTCTTATAGGGTGGGTTTTAACCTACTAAGAGTTGAAACCTGGCTCATAGAATTTCTGAGAATTTAGTGACCAGCTCTCACATGCAGTTCCATCCACCTCCAGCATCCCATTACATTGAAAAACGGGTGTGACCATAGTTGAAATGCTATTTAATGGCCCAGCATCTTAGGAGACATAAACAAAGGAAAGAGTTTATATGCCTGAATAGGAAGGAAGGTAGGAATACCTAGGAAAACAGAAAACAGAATATGAATTTCTTGGTGTCTCTGTCTCAGTTGCTATGTCCAGAGGACACCATGAGAGAATGTGGAATGTGCAGACTGATTTAGGAAATCGTCATGATCTCATGGAGGAACAGTACAGAAAACAGAAGTTCCTGAAGAAAGATGGGACTCAAAGAGAACCATTGCATTCATTAGCCGACAGAGAACTTCTTAAAAAGAAAGTAACTTTATGTTGTCATTCCTTGAGGTACAAACACTCAAGGTCTACTTTAAAATTAAACTCTTTGAGGGCAGAACATTAACACCACTGATTTGCTCACTCTTAAGTAGAATCAAAACAGAGACAACCAAACATAAGAAACTAAACTATGACAGCATCCATCAACAAAGCAAAAAGTATAGCATTAACTACTAGAGTAATAATAAAAGCTGCCTCCTTGAAATCATGGTATCAATAGTTTTTATAAGCATTGCTCAATTCAGGATATGGGTTAATTAACAACTTATAGGTTAAACATTTTAACAAGCTAACTTTACATATTAAATTGTATGTATATATGATAAAACACATATGTATCCCATCACCCTTTCTACTTACAACGAGCATCACACAGAACCCAAAATTTTGGCTGATAATGGGTAAACAACTTGTTCAAGTTTACAAAATATGTGCAGTGTAGCAAAGGCTAGAAATGTAGCTCTTTACAGATTTGTAAGTGAAACAATTTTTTTTTGTTTCTATACATAGACTTCTTAAACCCGCTGGCTTTAAGAATCTCCATTTAGAAATTTGACTTGAAGGAGGGATCAAATTAGAGAAAAGTTATATTATACCAAAGAAAGACCAAAACCTTCTAATTTTCAGATAACCAATACAAATTTAATCCATACTACAACATGTATAAAACAGAACTTAGAATTTATCATATAAATTCAACAGTAACATAAAACTAAATATTATTATGAGAAAATATTATGAAAGATAAAATATCCAGTGACACTTATTCCTTAAAGTCCTAAAGAAACAAAATTAGAGAAAATAGGTTTTTTTAAATGATTTTTTAAAAAGATTTTATTTATTTATTTGACAGAGAGAGAGATCACAAGTAGGCAGAGAGACAGGCAGGGGAGAGGGGAAGCAGGCTGCCCACTGAGCAGAGAGCCCGTTGGGGAGCTTGATCCCAGGACCCTGAGATCATGACCTGAGTCAAAGGCTGAGGCTTAACCCACTGAGCCACCCAGGCACCCCTAGAGAAAACAGTTGATCCTGTTAATAATAGCATAGAGTTCTCACTACACGTAACTGCAGGATAGAAAGCAAAGGAAAGATTGAGAAATTTTCCAAATGTGGTCTATTTTTACATCTATTAAAGTATAAGAGAACAGGGGCGCCTGGGTGGCTCAGTCAGCTAAGCATGTGACTCTTGATTTCGGCTCAGGTCATGATCTCAGGGTTGTGAGATCAAGCCCTACATCAGGCTCTCTCTCTCTCTCTCAAAAACAAAAACAAAAACAAAAACAAATAATAAAGGTCAAGAGAACATAGTGCCTCTGTTCAAGGCTAATTCTTAAGAGAATATCTGTTTTTTTTATTGTAACCTATGCTTTTCACAATAAGTAAAGAACAACATATTTTACTACTCAGAGTGATTATTTTAAGTAGAGGAATAAAGAGAGCTGAGAAATGGTCAAATTTTATAACCACTGTCCTCAAGGTAATAAATGGAATTAATTTCATTGCTTTTTCTTATGGTTTCCAGAAATCAGTAATAATAGAGATAAAAACAAAATGAGAAAAGGGACTAATAACATAGAACTTTCTCTACCAGGGTAGGGACTTTTACTCAAATGGATTACGGTTTATCAGTAAACTCATATTTAAGACATTTTTTAGCATGGGGATGTTATTTATCCAGTGAAAACAGGCATCCACTGGTGTTATGTTCTGATTGAGCAGAGGAAGGTAGAAATTCCCAAAACATAGACTATATGCTTCCGGACATAGTGGCAGAATCCTTCTTAATATCCAATACACCAATATAGGTATAACGAAGCATGGGATTCTTCTAGCACAGCTACTTCTGGCTAGAAGCACTGTTTGGAGGGCTTTAATATTATAATATTCTAAAATGTTGACTGTCCACACACTCTGGGGTTGGCTAAACTATGTGCAAAGGCATGTTTCCTTTTACTTATGGGATTCCATTAGTCGTTAATTTCAATCAGCACCAAGGCTTCTGGGAAAGGCAGGTAATGCTGAATGTTAGCAATCTGAGACAGACAGACAGATACATCTCTACTCTTGGTCACTGTTTCTATTGTGGACACAACCTTCAATCCTATGTGAAGACAGAGATAATGACCCACCCCCACCAAAAAAAAAAAAAAAAACAAGAAACCCACACATTTTGCACTTGTTTTTTCTTGATTAAAATGATGAAAATGGCATGAGTCAATGTGTTCCATTTACTTTGAGCTACTTATCTCACCCTGGCAGGTCAAATAAAAATACGACTTGTTTACGAACTCAATGAAAATATACATTATGTTTGTAGCTGATATGTCAATTCTTGTGACCAATGAATATCCCTATATCTTTTCCCTACCTGATCTTACAGATTTTTTGTTATTGGAGACACGGAGAAATTGGGAAAATTAGGAAAATTAGGAAATTATCACTGTCATCCTAATTTAAATTTCAGTTGGTGAAGACCACCTGTGAATGAGAACTCATCTTGTTATATGTTCCCTTATAAAACTGAATAAAATAATTATTTAACATTTGTTTTCCTGGCAATGGAGTGTTGATAGCTGACAATCAATTCATCTCCATTGGCAGTAATTCAAGATCCCTTGTGTACTTCTGAAAATACTTTTCTGAATGAAACTAGTTATAATTGGTGAAATTCTCCAAATAGAGCAATCTTACATATCAACATCTTTCTGACTTTGGTATATAGTCTACTGTGATTTGGATTTGAACCACACATCTCCGATTTAAACCAGTTTCCAAGTTCTACTTAAATATATTACTCAAATTCTATGCTATGCAGAAAATGTAACATTCTTTTTGTTTTTTCATTAATTAATTGATTTTTAGAGTGGGAAAGGGGTAGAGGGAGAGAGAGAATCAAGCAGGCTCCACACCCAGTGCAGAGCCTGACTCGGGGCTCAGTCTCACAACCTTGAGATCATGACCTGAGCTGAAACGAAGAGTCAGATGCTTAACCAACTGAGCCATCCAGGGGTGCCATATTTTTCAATTGAAGTATAGTTGATATACCATGTTACATTAGTTTCAGGTATAAGAATCATTCTTTTCGGCTGGAATTTGTATGTAGGATTTTAGGGAATACGAATGTATTCCACTAATAAATATGCCACTAATATATATTCTCTGATTATAATAATTAGAGAATTAGAATATTATAAAGTAGAGACAAATGATTAAAGATAAATAGTCTGAACACCACGAAAGTTGAAAGCAACAGATGCTTTCTTAGTCTGTTGGGGCTGCTGTAACAAAGTATACCACAGACTGGATGGCTTACAAACAATAGAATTTTATTTCGCACAGTTTTGAAGGCTGGAAGTCTGAGGCTAGGGTCCCAACATGGTCGGGTAAAGGTACTATCTTCCAGCTCCCAGATTTCTCATTGTATTGTCACATGATGGAAGGGACAAGGTGGCTCTGTGTGGGGTCTCCTTTATAAAAACTCTGATCTCCTTCATAAGGGCTCTGCCTTCATATCTGAGGATCTCGCAAAGTGTTATCGCATTGGGCATTAGAATTTCAACACATGCTCGGGGAACACAAATATTCAGACTGCATCAGATGCTTAAGTTCAAAATGATCAGCATGGGGCCATACATGGCTAAAGGTTAAAATTATATACTTTGTGAAAATGAACATCCCACCAACGTGGGGACAGATCCAGGTTTTGCAGCGCCTAAAACTTACACACAGTTTGAGAGAGACTTCTTAAAAAAAAGGAATAAAATGTATAAATATAAAAATGGTTACAAAAACAAATATTTATTTAGAATCAAAAAAGAAGTTGCAAGAAGTCACCAATTTTAAAAGCTGATAACACAAACATTCAAAAAATGCTAGAAATAATAATATTAACTCCCTGACACACTTCAAAATAATTTTCCCTCTTTTTTTTCTGCATACTCTTTGATTGCCTCATCATATGGTAGTAGCTTCATAATATTTTCTATAAAGAGAATAAAAAGATAATTCTCTGTGCCTTCTAGTGCTTGATAGAAATGTTTTTTTTTTAATTGATAGTTTAGAACAGTCTTCTTTACAGCTTTACAACTCATTAATGGTAATGGTTTCTAAATTGTTGGAATGGTAAATGTGGGTACTAAAAATTAGGAAGAATTTTGCATAGACCTGTCTTTTGGCTCCAGATCTTACAAATCTTTTTTTTTTTCTTCTACTTCCCTTATACTTGCAGTGTTGGGCACCAACGGCCACATACCTATCACAATAGGACCTAGTGGCAGCATGTCCCTGCCACAATGCCCAGGACATCAGTACAGTGGGCAGTCTGGAAACCATTCTTACCACAGAACAGCTAGTGATGACACAATGTATATCCCATTAAATCCAGACTAAATGCATCTCCCATCACCACCTGACAAAAGGGAAAGTGCAATTGAAGCTGAAGTGGAGAAAGACAAGAGTCTTAAAGTATCTTTCTTTTACAAAACTTCCAAACCCATATCACCATGTGAACACATTGCTAGGCAATGGAGAAATATGGCTTTGGTCAGGGTAAAGTTAAACAATTTAGATGGTGCATCATTGGCCATTTTTAAGGAGAAGGATACAAAATTAAGACACAAGGTTAGGGGCACCTGGGTGGCTCAGTGGGTTAAGCCTCTGCCTCAGGTCATGAGCTCAGGGTCCTGAGATGGAGTCCCACATCGGGCTCTCTGCTCAGCAAGGAGCCTGCTTCCCACCCCCCATCTCTGCCTGCCTCTCTGCCTACTTGTGATCTCTGTCTGTCAAATAAATAAATAAAATCTTAAAAAAAAAAAAAAAGACACAAGGTTAGATAGGGAATCACTGAAATGCTAAGGAAAATGAGGGGCCCTAAAGATTCAATATCATTGGCTTCTAAGGAACCCTGCTGCCACTAACTCCTCAGCCCACCTTTGTAGCCACCCTCCATCTCTACAGATAGGTGATCTCCCCTATTCACAGGTAAGTACCTTGTGCGATCATGTGCACCTGTGCCTTGCCACTTGCTCTTTTTTCTGCCTCCTTTGAGCCCATGTCCTCCAGTGTCCTCTTCTGGGCACTTTTCCTGATGGCTCACTGTGCTGAAGAGCACCATGAAGTGTTGCCCCAGGTCATGGCATGGACATGTCCCAATAAATTAGGGCTTGAATGTTCCACTTGAATTTAGCAGTCATCATTCACAGATCAACTGTGTATTGGTGACTTAACATATGGATACATCTGTTTTTTATTTTCAAGGCTCTGTCTCATTCAGGCACCAAGTCCTGCTTATGCTTCCTTCTTAGTGTCTCACACATCTGTCTTTTCCATTCATTTCACTGTTTCTATTCTTGTCTGGGAGCACTCCACTTCACATATGGATTAATGTAACCGTCTCCAAATTGTGTTTCCTGTTCCCAAGCTCCGAATATTCTAATCTATCCTGCATGCGGCCTTAGCTCTATCTTTCTAAAACAAAAATTAATTTTCACACTTCTTCCCCATGTTTAAAAAAAAGGGGGGGGGGAATCCTGATATGCTCTTCATAGTCTAAAGATCACCTTCCTTAGACTGACATTCAAGGACTCTAAAGAGTTTTCACAACATCTCCTTGACCATTAGGTTTCAGAAACGTAAATTCTTGTTTCCAAATGCTCATAACTTTTACAATTTTATGTTTGAAGCCACTCCAATTTATTCTTGCAAATCTAAAATAATGTGATGCTTTTTGCTGAAAAGGAAAACTATTGCTCTGTGCACATCTGAGTACCTATTACTCAGTAAAGAATTTCCTTTCCAAATTGCCAGTTTCTACAGTTTGCTTGATTTTCACCCAAAAATTCCAGCACAACTGGGCACTTATGAGGGCCCTGTTGAGTAATATCATCTCAAAGGGCAGAAATACATTTGCATAATTTACATTTACAAAAGATGTGAGTTATGCACATCTTCATTAAGCAGGAGAATGCTCTGGTGTGACCGCTTACATCTAAATGGCCTGGGAATTGTCCTTCTCAGCATTCATCAGCCATCCCCTCATTTTATTCTATTAGGAGGGAAGGAAGAGCAATGCAGACTGATCAATGTGCCAGTGAGTTTTATGGCTGTATTTTAGAATGACCTATATTAAAGGAGTTAGGCAAACGTAAGAGAAATTTACTGCTATCAGGATAATGGCTCTCTGTAGCGGAAGGGTATCCCAAACATGGCATATTCTTGCTTTATTTACACCCCAATGCTTGACTGATCATCTTTCTCATATTTTGCCTTACTTTTGAAAGCATAGATTCTCTTGCCTTATTGATCTCTTTATATCCTTATCATTTTTCCCCTGAGTTATTTGGCATGATGACAGTGGTGCGTCGCCAAGGCTGATTTAACATCATCTCCCAAGTATGCAGCACTGAACTCAGAGCCGAATATTTTAAAGCTGAAACATGTAACACATCTGTCAGGCAATGGTACAAATACAGTCACTTGTCAGAACTAATGAATGAGGTAATCCAGAGTATGAATAAATAGCAGGAAGATGGAAGATGCTAGAAACGATGTTTCGCCAAAAAGCATTTCTGAGTAATTAAATTATCTGAGGAAGAATGATGTTTCTTTGTTTTTAGCTCTAACTCGTTTCTTTCTCCCACAAAAAGACCTTGGTGGTAATACCTAGAGAACCAAAAGTGCAGTGAGAAGCAGATTCAGCTATTCACCCGTCAATGGAAAGAGTGGGTGGTCCTTTGACTGTGGTCTGTCTCTCACAGGAAGGGTATATTTTTCTCTGATATTTTATAAAAACTTGCTTAACCAGGTAGTTCTTCTTTACTTGATTACAGTCCAATCTTTGTTTATTTTTGCAAAAACCTCATTATTGGATGTGACCGGTAACAGCAGAGTGCAGAGACGGTTCAATGAGAGGAAAGGACACAGGTTGCCAGCCCAAAGCACCTCATCTTAACATTTTTAGAGAATGCTCTACAAAGATAAAAGAATATCCCAAAGTTGTTTCTTTACACAGAGTGTAAACAAGTACATTCCCAAAGGGAGAAATGCGTAGAAGTACAGATGTGTCAAGGTGTGCATACTTACAGAAGAGAGGACACACAAAAAAAGCCTAGAAAGAGAAAAATCAGGTGAAGAGAAGGAAAGAAGAGCCATGTCCCTGACACAAACACTGATTCTTGTATTGGAAAGGAAATGCCTGACTTTATACAGGATCTCCTAGGTTATTTATAACTTGGGATGAAGCATTTTAAACAGTGATTAAGTTCTGTGAATGGTCCTTACACACTCATTTCCCTTCATCTGGAAGTCAAGATGAAAATCTCACACTGAGGATCCAAGATAAAGAAAATCTGGAAGTCCTACCAAGTACCATCTCAATAAAAATTATCACTAATGCCACTGAACTCTGCTTTTATCTAGAATCCCATTGTACTGCTATTCCTACTTTCACCACCTTTGATATCTCAAGTGACATTAGTCTGACTACACACAACCAAGACTCTACTTATGAATGTTTGAGTTTGTAAATCTTTATTAAGACATGAACACAGGGGTGGCCCCAGGGTGGCTCAGTAGGTTAAACCTCCGCCTTCAGCTCAGGTCATGATCTCAGGGTCCTGGGATCCTGCCCCACTCTGCACTCAGCAGGGAGACTGCTTCTCCCTCTGCTCTTCCTCCTGCTTGTGCTCTCTCTCTCTCTCTCTCAAGTAAATAAAATCTTTTAAAAAATAGATATGAACACACTTCATAGTCTGCTATTCTTTTTAATACTACTGGATTTCTCCTGATTTTTCAGCTACAGCTTGTTCTCCAACAAGAGGAGAGAAATTTTATCAATGCTGCAACAGGACCGCTGGTCCTTTTTCATGCAATCTAACCTAATAGTGGTATTTGAGAATGTTCTGATAAAGGCATTTGGCAAAAGAGGACTCTACTGCATCCTGATGCATGCTGTTGCACTATATGGTATGCCCTCCTCCTGGTTCCCCGGTAGCAAAACCTATTTATTCTGACTCAAATTTCACCTCCTCTGAGAAACCTTTATCACAGGCAGATTTATCTCCTCCTTGTTCAAGGCTCTAGGGGACATTTTCCTCACGCCTCTGCCGATGATAAATATTTTGTGCAATATTTCATCCTTCAGTAACTATTTCCACCCCTGGCATGCTGGAGAGCTGAGGACAGGGTGCAAAGAGGCACCCCTCTGAACCTCAGCACTTACATATATACTTAGGGTAAATCTGTCAGTTGGTACTTAATCATTTGCAGGATGTTGAGTTTTGCCATAAACATCTTGTCAACAATGATTATTCTTGGGAGATCCAGGGATAATCCAGAAATCTAACCCCTAATTATATTCTTAGTTTTATTAGGTAAATGTATGTTGCATGATGTGGTTGTGAAAACAGGGCAACTTGAGGAGAGGTTATACTTGCCTTTCTACTCATGGGATCCTGTAGTAAGAACAGAGAAAGGGAGCTACAGTAAATACATCTCCTCCTTTCTTCTTCTTCTGTAGCTCTCTGCCAAATACCTGCTAGCCTGCTGCTTGTGGACACAACCATAGCAGCTGGGCTACCCCAAAAGAAGTAAGCAGAGTGGCTTATGGAAATCTATTTGCTAATCACTGGTTAAGGGGTATACATTCAATTTTTTCAAACATAGGACAGTCATAGATGTCTATCAAAACTAAGGCCAAATGAACTTCATATTTTATGTCTCCAATATATGCATAAAGTGAATTTTGCCTGTTACAGAAATACAGAAGTAAGAGTGATTAGAAGATTTTTGCAAATGCATGCAAATGAAGTTCTCTTCTATTGTAAACTAAATTTATATATATTTGAATTAAAGTTTTAGTGGCCTATCAACTTTGAGACTTAAATTTTTCAATCTTGATGTTGAGAAAGGTACTGAATAATTATTAAAATGGAGTTTTCCAACTACTCTGGCACATAATTTATTTCTTAGTATCACTTTCTTTGATGGATATGGAGCATGCAGATGTATTTCTTTTCATTTCAGATCAGATTTGTGTGTGTGTTTGAAACAATAAAAATTCCAATCAATTCAGTTGCTATTCGCAAATGGTGGTGGAAAAGATCCATTCTTTGCTGGAGAAGAAATGTATCTGTAGCAAATAGCCACCAACTTTAGTAGAGAAAATTATTTGCACACTGAACAGGGAAACTGCCAAAGCGAAGAACAGAGCATCTGCTGTGGACAAGGGTATAATTATCTTGCTCATCCAAACACCGTTGGGCATAAAAGTTTTACTCTCTCTCTCTGGCAAGATGCTCTGCTCAGACTTTTAACGAAACACTATTAGCAAATAACAATCAGTTTTGAAGTCCTGTCAATAACAACAGTACGTCTTCTGGACCTTTTCCTGAAAATGGAAAACAGGTTCTAATCTGATAAAATGATGAACCATTTATATGCCAAAATGATCAATAGCATCAGTCTTGTCTTATTGTAAACCTTTCACATACCTGCATACATTGTTTGCCGCAGACTTGAGAATTCTTCCAAAGAAGAAATGCTCTACCCTTCTGGTTCAAGATTGTAATTTACTATACATTTCTATGAACTACTTTCTGATCCTTAGTGTTTTCTTTCTACGTATGCTGGGGTAATCATTCCTTTCATGCCCCCTTACCTTCATTTAGAAAGAACTATGAGAGCATCTTTCTGGTAGACCAGATGGATGAAAGAAGTCTGTTTTTAATGAACAGATATCATTATCAAAGAACAGCTGGTCTTCAGATGCTGTTGTTGCCACTTCCAGCGGTCCCCTGGGGATTTCAACCTGCGCTAGGCAAGACACTCAAATCTACTCCTACAACCATCAAAGAATGGACTTCCATTTCCAATTGCTTACATGCACTTGTTGTGTTGTCTTCTTTTAAAAAGAAGGGGGAGGGGATAGGAATCAAGAAGCTATTTCCAATGAATGCCCTTAATAGGCAGGCCTGCTAAAACAACACCATGCCCCTGTCTTTTCCAAAACCTTCCAGCAGCTATCAGCAACAGCTGACAAGCTCCAGCTAATTTGAAATCATGTGTTCTCTCCTGAGAAGACCAGACCACACACGCAGTATGGAAAAACACCCAGTGAATACCACAATTTCCCAAATGGTGGGCTTGTCATGTCTTGTTTTCTGTGCCTAAAAATTAATGTATCCTTTTATTGAGAATAAAAGTTTTACCATCTATTTGAGTTTTAGTCTCAACATTTTATTCTTTTGGAGTAGAGGGGAATAGGGATCAAATATTAAAGTCAAGAGAAGAAGCAGAAGTGATAACTTCCTCCAAGGTTGGTGGTACCAGACATTGGCACAAATTCATCCATCTGGGTGTCTCAAGGACATATTCCCACATGAGACTCCAAGAGGGAAAGTGTCACAAAACTGACAGATGGGCTTCCCTTGCCTAGATCAGCCTAATGGAGCTTTGAGGCAATTTGCATACTAGCTGTCAGTGACACAGGTGTGTGTCAAGGACTTAAGAGAGGCCAAGAGAAACTTTATAGAGGATACAGCTTCATGACCAATCCATGCTTCCATTTGTTTGTTCATGCTGATAGGTGATATTTGTCAGGAAGCCTGCAGTTTAATGGCAGCACTGTTTTGTTGTTTGCCTTCTGAATTATAATCTGCAGCAGTTCAGTGTAGGCTAGAACAATTTTCATCCCAATAATAGATTAATACTAAAGTCTTGTTCTTCCTGTTGGTGAATCACACCCAAAATAGCTCTCACATGCATTCAATTTGTACTACATATGCATTAAAAATATTGGCTTGTTTCTGGTCTTATGGCTAAAGTTTTAAATATCGAAATGTTGAGAGCTGGCTGGCTCTATCATGATCTTACTGTCTGAAATAAGGAAACAGGGGCTACCGAAGTCAATGAAACATTCCTGTTGCTCATGATATTCTGGAAAGTCTCAGCTGTCCCCTAATCCTACAACCCACCTACGGCTGTGCACTGAATACTGAAGCTAATTAATTAGTTGAAGTAGCATTACATTATGTGCAAATATACCATGTTCTTGCAACCTGCTCTTTTGACCTTAACCACATAAATTATCTGCCACTTTGGGAGGCAGGCACATTGGTAGCTCCAAATGAACCACAGTTTCTATAATCTATGCTCTATGGCAGTGTCTTCCCACATTGGCCCAAAGATGTGCTTTGAGACAGATAGACACAAGTAAGCAACAAGGAGATGTTCATGAGCTCTTGCACACGGGGGCTTATTCTCTTGAGGTAGTCCTTTTTGGAACCCAGCCATCATGCTGTAAGGAAATAATCCCAACAGCATAATATCTGGAAGTTGATTTCTCCAGAGAAGCTTTAGGACAATCATTTGTACCCAATGTGAGTAAGATTGTGCTAAGGGTTAGGGCTGAAACATGTGCTACTTTGGTCACAGAAATATCCTGTAGGATAGAGAGGCTACATGGAGAGACTCGAGCAGATGAGACCCCAGAGAGAGAAAGAGGCCAGGAGGAGAACTGAGCTGCCCCCGCAGAGCTCTCAGATAAGTGGAACTGGACAAGTGACCCTAGCCAGTATCACAAGGAGCAGAAGGTCTGCGAAGTCAATGCAGAGAACCGTGACATTATTCAATACGCCAATAGTTTAATAAATAAACAATAAATCATGATTATTTTAGCCATTATGTTACTTACTGTTACCTGTTATGTAGGAATAGATAAGTGAAATAGTCACTTTAAAAAATCCAACTATTTGGAGCACCTGGGTGGCTCAGTCAATTAAGCACCCGACTCTCGATTTCGGCTCAGGTCATGATTTCAGGGTTGTGAGATTGAGCCTGTGTCGGGCTCTGTGCTGGGAGTGAAGCCTGCTTGAGAGTCTCTCACCCTCTCTCTCTGCTTCTCCCCCACCTCCAAATGCTCTCTGTCTCTCTTTCTAAAACTAACTAACTAAATAAATAAATGCAACTGTTTTTTGAGATACTGATGGACAGCTAACTCATTTGCTATGTGACATTTAATCTGCCAAAGGCTGTTTTCTCATTTATACTATGAGCAAGTTGAACCAGATGACCTGGAGCTTCCTTCCAATTCTGAGACTCTATTTCATTCTGCACTGGGATTAGAATAAAGGTTGGTAGTGACCTGACTGCAACAATAAACTAATTATGTGACATGATGACCTTAAAAGAAAGGGATTTTAGTTGGCAGCCATGGACTAATATAAGCCTACTGGATTAAAAAAACAAACAAATACTTTCTTTGTAGAGAAAGCTTCTAGCTCAGCCTCCTCATAGCTGAGCATTTTGATGGAGACTTTTCAATTCTGTAATGTGTATATTCCAAAGAAGAATAAGAAAAAACCCACGATTGTTTAGTATAGTGATTACACAATATAATGAGAAGGATACTTTTCAAAAGAGCTAGGATCTGCTGGTATAACTTCATTCCATGATTCAGAAAGAAAAGAAATAAAAATATAATGTATTATGATGACATCAGAGAGCCAGAGATCTGTACCTGTTTATGCACATAAGATAGTTAAGATTACAAGTAATTTAAATACCATTACCAAATGTTGATTCTGCAAATGAAATGCCAAGAATAAGGTTATGCTTGCTTCTTAAGCCTGAGAGTTTTTTTTTTATTATTCCCTAAACCATCACTTTTATAGTATTTATAGTATGGCACACACTGTTCCAAACATTTACAGATGAGAAAACAGAGGTAGAGAGAGATTAAATGCATAACTGGTGTGTAGCAGAGCTGGTGTTACAGTACAAGCAAGCTGGCTCCAGACTCTGTATTCTTAATCATAAACACACCATTTTGAACTGATAAGGGAAATAAACCCAGGATCTTCTTGTTATTTGAACCAAATTCTGACCAGGTGAGCTAATTACTATGATAGTTATATTTATTTTTTTTTTAAGATTTTTATTTATTTATGTGACAAAGAGAGAAATCACAAGTAGGCAGAGAGGCAGGCAGAGACAGAGAGATGTAGGCTCACTACTGAGCAAGGAGCCCAACGCGGGACTCGATCTCAAGACCCTGAGATCATGACCTGAGCCGAAGGCAGAGGCTTAACCCACTGAGCCACCCAGGAGCCCCAGTAGTTGCATTTAAAAAAGCTAATGAGCATCTGAGTGGCTCAGTCAGTTAAAGCATCCAACTCTTGGTTTTGGCTTGGGTCATGATCTCAGGATTGTAGGATCCCACACTCAGCATGGAGTCTGCCTGTCTCTCTCCCTCTGCTCCTCACCCCACCCACCGTTCTCTCTTGCTCTCAAATAAATAAATAAATATAATCTTAAAAAAATGAGTTGAAAAATTGTATCAGAAACTCTGTAAGGACAGGAAGGTTATCACTGAGAAAAAACTCAAAGACCAACTTGAGTCAAAACAAATCGTAATTGCAGTACTCGCTAGACAGAAATATTTCATTTACTCAGCTTTCAAAAAGTCACCTCGAAGGACTGCTTTACTCTAAGTCCTGCAACGTCTCTTCTTTCCATTAATAATGTGAATTATCCTATTATTACCCAAGTCAGAATACATACACACACACCCACACACAATCCCAACAACCTATCTTCATGATATTGATTTGTCCAGACTGGCTTTGGGGGACACTAATCCATATTCAGTGTAAGGAAGGCTATGCTGAGAGTTGGGACTGATATGAGTCATTTCAACCACAGAAGCCAGTGAGATGCTCAAGTCTAACTCAAGCGTTTCTTAGGGTGAAGAGGGAGAAGTTGTAGGAATGTTTACGTGCCTGGCTAAGTGGTTGGACTCCATAGCATGTGCTTAAGATTCTTTGACTCTCCATAACGTAATCATATTCAGATGAGTACTGTATCCACCTACATTAAGATTCTTCAACTCTGTGTATTTCAATCAAATTACAATAAGTATATTGTAGCTGTCTGTCCTATATGTCCACGCATATTTTAATCAAATATGGATGAGTATATTGGTGAGCAAAATTGCCCCTATCGTTCAACCACAGAATACAGTGACAAAGATCCTGGAAACCGCTGAGGTTTGCATACACGCTTCCTGGAGGTCACGCATGGAACTTGGGCAGAAATTATTTAACCTCTCTGAGCCTTGGTTTCTAAGCCTGAAAACTGAAAGTAACTGCTGTTCCAAACTTCCTAGGGCTGTGGCGATGATTGAGTGAATTAAGTGAATGCAAACAACTTAAAAACGTTCCTAGTTCAAGCAAGCAGACAGTAATCACCAGTCATTGTTGGCATTTGTATTGTACTTGTTTATAAATTTATTATTGAACTGCATTAAAATCTGCATTAGTTCTACAAAGTGTACAAGACAGCTTCTGCATATGAGAGCTTCAAGACCCTGTCCAGAATATCAGCACGTGTTTGTGTTTCATCAGTATGATTTTTTAATGGTGATCAAACTCAGAACATTAAGTCCTTTCTTCCTTGGCAATAGAAACCTGGCTACAGATAAAAGACTATAATAAGGATAGCAAATCTGATTTTTATATTAAAATATCCTGCCCATTTTAGCTATAGCTCCCCTACTTAAATGAAAAGAAGTGGAGTTTCAAAGGACTAGAATGGCATTTTGCTATTTCTAACTGAAGTATACAGTCAACAAAAAGTTATAATGTTGTTGACTAAAAATTATTAAACGCTGAAAGTGTGAGTGGGTGTGTGTGTACACACAGATAAGGATTTTCTCAACGCAGGGAAGGATCCAGTTAAGTGCGAAAGACAATAGTTTCTAATGCCAAGCCCAGTTTTGGCTCATGATATGTGTACTATAAATATTTGCTGAAATATTGAATGACAAGGCAAAGGGGTAGAATTTAACAAATCATGTGTACAGAATGTTTGGCTTGACTACTCTGGGGGAATTGTGATACGACTTAATGAGCCAGACCACCTTTCATTAGGGCACAGAAAGGGGCTTGGATTGTCATTTAAGGAATCTAGGTGTTCGAAAAGAATACATTGCTCTGTGCCAGTTGTAAAGACTGCAATCACAGCTTTTAGTGCAGATTTCATTTTTAATAATCTCCTTAAAAATCACTAAAAATATCACCGCATCATGTAATTTGTTTCTTTCACACTGATGGCACTCCTACTGTTCTAAACTAATTGCTTTTTTACATTATCTGAAGGTCAGGCTCAACAGAATGAATTTGAAGATAGCATAACCATGAGCCATGACTATTTAACACACCAAGAGCAGATCACAATGCTGAACAAATGTCTCCTTCAGAAAGGCACCAAAGATATCTGCTTTAATTTGCCTCCAGGCAAACATCAGAATGACTGACAGTGTAACTTGAAGGTTTGTTAAACATAGTCTGGGTGTTTATTTGCATCTCTCTGGAAGATAGTCTAAAAATTATTTTTTTTATTTTTTTTTTTACAACTAGGATATACAGCGGAGGGGGGGAAATTTGTGTGTGTTCAGTTGGAGTTTTTGTGGTGATATTCAAGGACTGTTTTAATCTATCTAATACAACTCTTTCAAGATGGCCGATAAGTTCAAAAGCTCGTTGGGCAATGTCTTCACCTTTTCCCAACAGGGGCAAGTCAGAAAGTCAAAACAACAGTCTATCACCCAAATAAATCCCTAGATCACACCAGGTACACCTTGAATAATTGCAAATACAGCCAAAATGGCTGAATTTTCCCCACTATTTTAGGTGACAAATGAAGCAAACACTTGAACAAAAGCCATACAGCTTACAGGTTGAATTAAGCAAGATGTGCTTCAGCAAGTCTGTGTGTGTGTGTGTGTGTGTGTGTGTGTGTGTGTGTGACTCATTCCTCAAATTAATACAACCTCCCTCTGTTCCTACTTTACCCAAGAAACATGACCACATGTGTGGCAAAAGGTACTTACAATATATCATAGAACAATGATGCTTACTATGAAAATAATGTATCCTGACTGATTTGCCATAAAATTAATTTTAAAAAGTAGACAAGAATATTTATGGATTCAGAAGTGTGGGTTGGAAAAATTTTCTTTTCTTAAAGTCACTTAAGAATGAGGAATTCTTAAAAGCATGATTTGGCAAATAAATTTTCTGTGACTTTTTTTTTTTTTTAAGATTTTATTTATTTATTTGACAGAGAGAAATCACAAGCAAGCAGAGAGGCAGGCAGAGAGAGAGGAGGAAGCAGGCTCCCTGCTGAGCAGAAAGCCCGACGCGGGGCTCGAACCCAGGACCTGGGATCATGACCCAAGCCGAAGGCAGCGGCTTAACCCACTGAGCCACCCAGGCACCCTTTTTTTTTTTTAAACATAGACATAGGACCATGCACGAAGTCTGGAAGTTAACATCCAAGGGCATAAACAATGCTTTGGCTATCTGCAGTATCTGTCTTCTCACAGAAAGTTTTGACAATCTTTAATTCTTAGAAATAGCATGGAGGCTTCCAAATAACTTATTCATGAGCAATGCTGACTTTCCATAAGATCTAACTTCCTTTTGAGAATAGCTTTCTAAAATCCATGAAAACTTGCGTTTTGGGCCTAGAATTTAAAACACATTCTCAGAACATAAACCACAGGCACAAAATGACTAAGCACAATCATTTACCCATGGTTATTGGGACCTGTGACTCTAGATAAATGTTTCTTCCATTTCTACTTTTATATCACCCATTAACATTCAGAGAGGGTAAAGGAACTGTCTAGCATTATAATCACCCCATAGTCAAACACCTATCCAAGACCCAATATTTATCAACTTGTATGGCTACATTTTTGTTGCCATCTTTTGGGCATGTATTTTTTTTTTTTTTTTCACTACAGGTACTGGGACAGAAAAGGAAGCTAATGTATCCATTTTGCAGGTACTTTGTCATCTTCAGAACAGATCTCTTTGTAACTCAATACACATACTCTTGTTAGTGAAGCAAATTGCAGATTTATCACTCAGGGTTGCCCTGACAACTCCTCATCACTATACCACCCAGAGCACTTGGGACTCCCAGGGGCTCAGGGATGGAGGGATCATTAGAGAGTCCAGATGATGTCCTGCCTTACAGTAGCTATTTTTAAAATGTTGCTACTCTGAAAATGGTGCTGTAATTAAACAACAGCTCTGCAAAAATATAGCCTGTAAACCCTCAGCTAAAATATGCTCTTCACTCATTTATATTAGTGTGGCTTCGTGGAGACCATTTTATTTTATTTTATTTAAGATTGATTGATCAGTTGATTGATTTTTAGAAAGGGAGTGTGTGCAAGTGGGAGGAAAGGCAGAGAGAGAGAGAGAGGATCCTCAAGCAGACTCCCCACTGAGCACGGATCCTGGTGCAGGACTCGATACCAGAATCGCCACATCATGACCTGAGCTGAAACCAGGAGCAGGACGCCCAACAGACTGAACTATTCAGGATCCCCTAATAGTGTCCATTTTCGACGGTAGACTGTACATATGACAACTGTCTCATAACTAGTAAAAAGAAAAATACTATCAAAGTAAGATAGAAACACAGAATCTCAGCAAATATCTAATATGTGCCCACTTTATTTTATTTTATCAATGGGGAAAAGAATGTCTGAGAGGTAAAATCACCATCCCCCAAATAAACAGCAAAGCACTCTAAATCAGTGCTACTCCAAGTACTGTCTGTGCCCTCGTGTCAGCACGATGAGTCTGCAACAAGGTCAATCGCAGAAATTGGGAATAAGAATTTAAACACGTTCAGGCCGGTTTGACATTGTCCAACGTCTGGTTTTATACGACACAAAAGTTATCTGTCTGCGATGGATTTGAAAGAAACAAAAACTTGATCTTTGTCTTGGATTGGTTGAGAAGCATTGCTGGAAATCGGCCCTCTAACCCCAGGGTACTGGTCTCCCAGCTACACCTTCATGCCCTTCACCCTGATCCAATCTATGATGCTGTTGTGTAATCCAGTTAGGGAGGATGTTATATAAGACACAGACTTTTGTTAGTAGCAAAGGGACATAAAATTAATTCAAATTTCTACTACAAAGAAGTTTAATAGGGAAGGAGAAGTTGCTAAGCATTTTGGAAACTACACAGCACTATCTCTGGGACTATATTGTAGACCTTAACATTTTTTGATTATTATTTTCCTAGACAAAAAGCAGGGTAGGAATTTGTTTCTCTACTGCTAAAAGTCTCTAATTTCACATCTGGGATCAGATTTTAACACTGATAGAAAAGGGGAAAACTAGGGGTGCCTGGGTGGCTCAGTGGGTTAAAGCCTCTGCCTTCAGCTCAGGTCATGATCTCAGGGTCCTGAGATCAAGCCCCGCATCGGGCTTTCTGCTCAGCGGAGAGCCTGCTTCCCTCTCTCTCTCTCTCTCTGCCTGCCTCTTTGCCTACTTGTGATCTCTGTCTGTCAAGTAGATAAATAAAATCTTTTTTAAAAAAAAAAAGGGGGGAAACTAAAAACGATTGTGTTTCCTCCATCTCAATTTTAATTACTTGTTGCATCTACTTCTCGAGAATTTACACTGACCCTCCCACTGCCTTAAACCAGAGTTTTCAACAACTCCAAAATATCCTTCCAGAAATCCCACTGCTTCCTCAAGTCTGCCCTTCCCTGTGAGACCCACGATGACTTGGGCCTAAGGTTGGAAGTGCAGACCTTACACATCCTAGCTCAGGATGTTGAGTGACCAGGGTGTTGGGAAGATGGGAAAGTTGGCATGGCCAGACGTTTTCCGGCCCAAATAAGGAAATATATCCACATACAGCTGTAACACCTAGAACTATAGGAAAGTAGGAAATATGTGCATGTTTCTTTTAATCTCTGACTTTGCAATCTTTTACTCAACTTGAGAATGGGTCATATCTGAATGACTTGTGACCAACAACTCAACTCCCTCTCCCTTCTATCCTCCTAGCTTAAAACATTAAAGAATCCTCTTACACTTCTCTCCATTGCTCCAGGGCCTTGTACAAATTAAATGCTCAGTAAATAAACAGCATTTGGCTCTTGTGTGATCTTATGGTGTCTTTTGTCTCCCTGTGTTTGGACCCGCTGAGTTACTCTGTGCCAGTAAACTCTGGTTCATCTCCATGTCCCTCCAACTGAATTCTTTAGGGACCCTGCTTGAATATTCTCTGGTGTAAAGTTCTGGGCCACAAACTGAAAACTGCATACAGAGGTCTGTCCCTCCTCTTGGGGGGTGGGGGGGAATCCAATCCCACTCCCAAATCAGTTAAGAGGCTATATGTTGGAGTCAGTACAAGGTATATGGGGGGGGGGGGTCTCTCCAAAATCTGCTGCTCTTTTACCGATTATGATTCTATACAAGAATACTTGGAAATCAAAGCGGAAAACACTTACAGGATCTCTCTGAGAAGATCGATATCACTAACTCACTGCCATCACTATTAGAAAACAAAAAAAGAGCATATCTCAAAACTACTATGTAATGTTACTCACATTTTTGGTTGTGTTGTAAAAACCCACATCCCTGCTTAATGTGTTCATTCAAGGAATATTTATTGAACACAAACTCTCGGCAGGGAATCTAAAAACAAGTAAGACACAATCTCTTGAAATATTCTGCCTGATTTCAAGGATGGGTGATTGAACTGTTTTGTATTTGGCTTAAGACATGTTTCTGTGGAGTCCTCAGTATGACCTTGAATTCTCCCTTAGCTCTTTCAGATAAGCTCTCTCTTTATCCATTAGGTTCTCCTACATCCCTGTCTAGTGTTTACTTTTTTTTTTTCACATATATATCCTTATATATCAACATATTACTAAGGACCTTTATTTTTTAATTTAATTGAATTTAATGTTTTGTTTTGTTTTGTTTTGTTGCCATTATGGGTATAAAAGTTAACACTGTGGCATAAAGTAAACAGCGGTGAGAGTAGCAATCATTCATGCTTCTCAACAACTAACAGACAGCAGCGCGGTGTCTGTGTTGTTATCTAAATTACAGGATCCGCAGCTTTGCTCACGTTCTTGACGTTTAAAATGCCAACTTGGGCCAACTTGTTCAAAGCCATCTTTCTTTAATTTGAGGCAATATCCCTTCTCCAGTTTTAAAAAATTAACCATTGTACCAAGACCACGAGATAGAAAAGAGGAGTAACAGCTATGCGAACACTGACATGGATACATCCTCAGCGCCGAGGTTTTTCGCTGATGGAAGCGTCTCTGTTTAACAAGGTTTAAGGAAAATTAAATCAAAGTTCATTTGATGTAGAAACAGCATTTGAAAGGAAGGCAGACGTCTATCCCTAATCTTCATTCAGAACTTCCCACTGATGTCATTCCACACATCTATGCTCCTTTATGACACTTAAGTAATTATCACTATTTAAATTAAAAGCCACATGGTCTTGCCATAACTTTTCCTCTTAAAACATGCTCAGGGTTTAAAAAGCAGTAGTAAACAAAAGCGATATTCCTTCCTATAGCTCTGCACCAGTGAAGGCATCAAATAGTTCCTCACAGGTGAAAAGGCATTGTTCTGAAACTCTCCACACTCCTGACAAATTTTAGACTGAAAATGCAAAGACTATCAACATAAGAGACCCTAGGTAGACTGCATGTTTCTTTCGGAGAGATACACATAACAGCTTATAACTTTATTTTATCGATGATCTGATGGGATCTTATCAAAATATATTTGTTATCATGTTAAATGATGGAATATAGCATTCTTCATAATTATACTTAATACGGGTTGTTTTTGGCAGCAAGTGATAGCTGTTTCTGGAAACTTCTATTTATTTATATCCAATATGGCCCACTATTTATAACAGACTTTGTATTAAGAGCATTTTAGTTTCACAGCAAAACTGAGCAGAAAGTACAGATAATTACCACATACCCTCTGCCCCTGCACACCCACAGTCTCTGCCCTCTATCAGCATCCTGCCCCACAGTGGTACATTTCTTACAATCAATGAACTGACATTGACATGTCATTGTGTCCTGAAGCCTGAAGTCTACATTTGAGTTCACTCTTGGTGTTGTATATTTGGATTTTGACAAATGTATAATGATGTGTATCTACTACTGTAGCATCATACAGAATAGTTTGACTGCCCTAAAGCTCATCTGTATTCCACCCATGTTCCTGTGTTCCATCTGTGTTCACCCCCCCCCCCACTGGAAACCATGGATCTTTTTACTGTCTTCTTAGTTTTCCTTTTCCAAAAAATCATAGAATTGGAATCATATAGTATAACTGGCTTTTCAGCTTGGCTTCTTTTACTTGTTAATATGCATTGAGGTATCCTCCATGTGTTGTCACTGCTTGATAACTAATTTCTTCTTAACACTGAATAATATCCCATTGTCTGGATGTATCACAGTTTATTTATTCATTTACCTACCAAAGAACATCTTAATTGCTTCCAAGCTTTGGAAATTATGAATAAAGCTGCTACAAACATTTGTGTATCTCATTTGTTCACTTACTTGTTTGCTCAGCTTTATTTTTTTTAATTAGCCTTCCGTTATGGAACCTGTCATTTTCCTTGGCAGTGTCTTAGTGAGATTTCAGTTTCCTTAACTGTAATTCATGAAGTGCTTAAAACACTGGGAACATTTACCTTCCACTGCACTTAAAGAAATGGCAAACTGTTAGAACTAATGAACAAATTCGGTAGAGTTGCAGGATACAAATTAACATACAAAAGCTAGTGCGTTTCTATACACTTACAAGGAAATACCTGAAAGAGAAATAAAGAAAACCATTCCATTTACAATCACATTGAAAACAATAAACTACTCAGGGATGAATTTAACCAAGGACATGAAAGATCTGTACACTAAATCTAGCCAAGAAAGATCTGTAAACTGAAAACTACAACATTGATGGAAAAAATTAAAGACAAAAAAATGGAAAGATATCTCAAGTTCATGGGTTGGAAGAACTAATATTCTTAAAATGCCCATGCTACCCAAAAAGATCTGTAGATTCATTACAATCCCTGTTAAAATTGCAAAGATGTGTGTAACATGAATAAAAAAAATTAACTCAAAACGGTTTAAAGGCTTGAATTTAAGACCTAAAACCCTGAAACTCCTAGAATAAAACACAAGGAAAAAGTTCCTGGATACGGGTCTTGGGAACAATGTTTTGGAAATGACACCAAAAGAACAAGCAACAAAAGGAAAAATAAGCAAGTCGACTATATCAAACTAAAAACCTTCAATATAGAGAAAAGAAAGGAAAAAAGTCAACAAAACGAAGAGACAACCTAAGGAATGGGAAAAAAATATTTTTAAACCACATGTCAGGTAAGAATTAATACCCAAAATATATAAGGAACTCATATAACTCAATAGAAAAAATAAATAACCTGATTAAAAATGGGCAAAGAACCTGACAGCACATTTTTTCCAAACAAGACATCCAAATGGCCCTCAAGAACATGGAAAGGTGCTCAACATCACTGATCATCAAAAGGTTACAAATCAAAACTATAATAAAATATCAACTCACACATGTTAGAATAATTATTATCAAAAATATAAGAAAATTGGGGCGCCTGGGTGGCTCAGTTGGTTAAGCATCTGACTCTTGATTTTGGCTCAGGTCATGATCTCAGGGTTATGAGATCAAGCCCCACATCCCTTCAGGCTCTGCACTCAGTGGGGAGTCTGCTTCTCTCCCTCTCCCTCCACCTCTCCCTCTGCTTGTGTTCTCTCTCCCTCAAATAAATAAATAAATCTTTTAAAAAAGAATAAATAACAAGTGTTAACAAGGATGTGGAGAAAAGGGAATCCTTGTGCACTGCTTGTGGGAATATTAGGGAAAACAGTATGGAGATTCCTCACAAAATTGAAAACAAAACTACTCTATGATCCAGCAATTCCACTTCTGAGTATATATCTGAAGGAAATTACATCAAACTATATCACAAATCACTATATTAAAGAGAGATCTGCACTCCTATAGCAATTATAGCATTACTCACAATAAAAAGACATGGAAAAGACCAAAGTGTTCATCAGCAAATGTATGAAGAAAATACATATATACATACATACATGCGTGTGTTTGTGTGTATACACCTATACACACACATTTATACACAAACACATACACTTATATATGAAGAAATATACTTAAATACGATGTAACAACATGGATAAATCTTGAAGGCATTAAGTTAAGTAAAAATAAGTCAGAGAAAGACAAACACTATATGATCTCACTTATCTGAGGAATCTTTAAAAAGCCAAACTCGCAGAAATATCATAGAATGCCTGGGGCTAGGGTGTCAGGGGAATGGGGAGATATTTATCAAAGAGTACCAACTTCCAGTCTTGAAATGAATAAGTTCTGGGATCTAATATTCAGCATTGTAACCATAGTCAACCATAGCGTATTATATGCCCAAAACTTGCTAGGAGAGAACCTGAATGCTCTCACAATATACACTCCCCCAAATTGTAATCATGTGAGGTGATGGATGTGTTAACTAACCTTATTGTGGTAATCCCATTACAATATATGTGTATAAAATTATCACATTAACTTACACAATGTTAAATGTTATTCATATCTCAATAAAGCTTAAGGAGACAGAAAGCACACAGAAACCATTTACACAAGTGTTGGAAAGCTGAGTAGTGAAATCTATCCTTCCTTGTATTATCCTTTATTTCTTCTAGGATCCCTTCTTGTCTTTTGTTTTTTGTTTTTTGTTTTTTTTCTTATACTTTTTTAGTCACCATACAGTGCATCATTACTTTTTGATGTAGTGTTCCATGACTCATTATTTGCCTATAATATCCAATCTATACCCTCCTTAATACCCATCACAGGTCTTTACCCAGGTTCTATAACAATCTCTATTCAGCTGTTATGGTTTTACCCTCACACCTGGAATTGATTCTCTTCTAACTCTTCTAATTTTCTGTGGTTCTTTACAGCATTGGTCAGTGTAGGGCCATCGAAGTTCTTCCTTCCATCCTCCCTGTCTATTCCTGCCCCTCTGACTACCCTCTTTTGCATTTTTAAATCTCTCCCTTTTCCTTCATTCGCTTCTGGCAATATGGTTGGATCTCTCCAAGGGGAAACACCCTTCACTGGTTCCTGCTTTTCTCCCAAGGTTCTGTTTTCCTCTTCTCTTTCCTTGGCTAATGAGCTTTGTTAAAAAGTCACTCATGTGTATTTCTTCCACTCCCTCAACTTCACCCTCCCTCCTCAAGCTCCTCTCAACTGAGTTGTGCCAGAACCACTCTAGGAACCGTTACAGGTCCTTTGAGGTTTCTAATCACCCAATCCAAAGGACTGCCATCTTCCCCAAATTGGGAAAGCAGTTGCACGCTATCGTTTGACATTCCTGAACTACATTCCAGGCTTTGAGCATTCCTTTCTTCTGCCTTCCTTACACAATGTGTTTGACTGCCCAAACCTGCCCTTTTGGGATGCCAGTCCCTCTGCTTCCCCACCTCTATACAATCCAGAAGGCATATCTCAAAGGCTCCAAACTCAGTTTTAATAGTTCTCTCTCTCCCTCTGGTATAGTTTTAGCCACTGTGCTTAAGAGAATGATTCCCAATATCGAATCCAGAGCACAGCTCTATGTCCTAGTACTGGTTAGTTGTGCTACTGAACTAAAGAGAAGTTAACTCATTATCTTCCTCAGGAATGCCTATCAGGGGAAATGAGACCACTTCCAATCAACTGGATTCAAATCTGAGTGTGCTCTGTTTTACCCTGAGTTACATCAGCAGTTAAGATAAAGAGGTGTAACTGTGTCTGCTTTTATTTGCACTGCTTCTTCTCTGAGGTGAGAGCAATACCGATTAAATCAATATCTCACCCAAAACCTTCAGTGGTTTCCGACTACACAATAAATTGCATAGATCTTCTCTACCGTAGTACTCACTTACTCTCTGAACTTTCTAGTACATTCCCCTTCTATTTCTAGTCCATACTCCATGCAAAGGAATCTACTTCTCCTCCCTTAAAAATGTCATGACCATCCTCAGTTTTCTCACCATCATCCCTGCCACTTCCCCCCCTAAACCTTGCACCGATTGACCAAGATCCACCTTAAATGAGTAAATGCCATAGGAATGGAGAAAAATTCCCCTGTTTGGCTGAGCAAATATGGCCTCTCAACCTGTTGAACCCTACAGACACTCATTGCATTTGGGGTTGTTTAGACAAGGTTGTCCCACCTTGTCTAAGATTAAGTCATGTACTTGTCCCATTTGCCACTCAATTGTAAGCTCTTTTATGGCAAGCATTTTGCTCTTGGCTGCTTTTTTCTGATTTGCTTTCATAATTTTTTGTGACTGACTACACATGACAGAAAACTTGCCATTTTAACCATTTTTAAGTGTACAACCATTAGCCTTTAGTACACTCCTGCTGTAATGCAACCATTAGCAAACACCATTCATCCCAGAGCTTTTGCATCATTGCAAGTAGGGACTCCATGTCCATTATATCATAAATCCTTATTCCCCTTCCTGCCAGCCCCTGGTAAGCAGTGGACTACTTTTTGTCTCTATAAATTTGATTACTGTAGTTACCTTATATAAACAGAATAATATGATATTTGTCTGTTGATGTCTGCTGTACTTCACTGAGCATAATATCTTCAAGATTCATCCATGTTGTAGCTTGTGTCAGAATTCCTGTGGCATTAAGCACAGTGCTTTGAACTTAGTTGATAGTACATAAGTATTCCTTGAATTGAATTCAACTATTTGTCTCAGAATTAAATAAAGACAACATTTGATTGCCTTAGTAGGTTTATCAAGCTTTTCTCCCTAGAAGGGATGGAAAATAGACATGAAAATTTTTTATTTATTGCTATAGCGGAATATTCTGTTCAGTGCAATGTTTTTGCTTCTGAATTCACAAAACTTCTGCTAGAGTTTCTCTCCATTTCTTTGAAACCTAAATATAACAACCTACAAAGGGTTCGACCCCACAGACTCTTTCATTACCTATCCAAGCCAACCAAATATATATATATATATATATATATATATATATATATTTTTTTTTTTTTTTCCCCTCTCTTCTCTTGGGTCATGTGGCAAACACAAAAACACAGTTGGTTAGCTGACTCAACCACCATCCTTCATTCTACTTCTCTCCCTGCCTAGCAGACTCATAGCTAGGAGTGGCTTTGGGACAGTTCTGGCCAAAACAGCATAATTGGAAATTGGCTGTCTCAGTATTTGGGAAAAATTTAACTTCTCTAATCAAGGTAATAGACTCCACTGGCACACATATTTGGATTTTGTTCCTTTCCCTCTGGCTTTCGTGAGGCCTTGACCATGGACAGGATGCAGGATGCCGATGTAATCAGGGCACGATGCCTGGAGTTTCTGCAGCTATTTTGAGATCATGTGGCTAAGACCAATATACTACCGGTGTCTGAAACTTGCAAGCAGCAACTCACTCCTAGAGTGCCTCTCTGAGCCTTCTTTTTATAAAAGATAAATAAACCTGAATGTGTAAAGCTTCTGATAGATAGATTTTTCTTTTACTTACATCTAAGAGCATTTATTTCTCAGTCAAGATGCTCACTTAAATTGTATCCAAGTGCACAAACGCAAGGAATTGAGTTTTGTTCAAACCACCTTCAAATTCAAGTGCTTTAGCACCAAACTATTACTGATCCGAGCCTATGCAAAGGAAACATATGTAGATGTGTGTGCATGTTTATAGGTACACCTAAATGTATACCTAATTTGTATGTGTATACACATACACACATACCTATGGATATGTGGGTATAGAGAGAGAGAAGGTAGACTACAGCTGTTTGAGATTTGGGCTTTGTCTCTTTATTCATTCCAAGTGATTATGGCCCTGTAATTTAAGAAAGGAAGTTAATATTTTTGAGGACAAGGAAAGAGGATGAGGCCAGACGAGAAGGAGAGAGGAGGCCTGATATAGGCAGAAATGATTTTCCAAAGCTGGCGTTCAGCCAAAGAACACTGCCTAGCGCGGGCAGCCTGGAAGCACGGGGAACGGAAACGCCTTTCTGAGGAGAGCTACAAAGTGATTCACACTCTCAACAAACATTTCCCAGATGTACAGCAGAAAATTGTCACAAAAACACCAAAACCCTCCTCTTCAAAGAGCCTAAATCACATTCGCTCCTTTATAAGGGTCCTCCTGCGTGTTGACACACCATAAAAAATAGACGTTGAGATTCACAGTTCTTGGTTTTATTTGTGCCATGTAAACATTTCTCAGGTCACTTGACACTTGCAGCACATGGCATTCTTGGGAGACGGGGGTCTTTTAAGCACTCAGAACACTCTTCTACCACGTACCCATCTTGATAGCATTTCCAGAAGCCCTAGTCACAAACTGTCATGACGGGCAATGGCCATGTGTTCCGGCTGGAATTCTGCCAATGGGGAAGATCTGAGAAAGATCTTTTCATCTCTAATTCAGAAGACTTTTCAAGTCAATAATAATAATAATAATAATAATAATAATAGCTATTATTCTGGCTATTACCAACCCAAGATATGGTTATTATCAGTTTCAAGCTCATTTTATTTACTCTGATAGCTGGCATGTGGTTCTAGGGACTGCTCACTGGACCTCACTGGGCTACTTCTCGAGGACTAGCGAGGTAAGGGAGAGGGATTTGCCTCACTCATCCATGAACCGCTGTGCACAAATTGGTGTCCATCCTGCTTCCTAACCAAAATGAGCTCGTGGAAGACTGTCTTGGGGTTGAAGAGTGAACCCTTCAAAACTGAAATTAAAGAAATAACATTTCTGACTAAAATAACAACACTAATAGCACGTTGGACAGCATGCTGGTCATTGCAGGGGTAGTTTTTCCTGTGTAATCTCATTCTGTCTGAAGAATCCTCTGAGTCGGTATTGTCATTACCTCATTTGATGGATGAGGAGTCTTTGGTTCCGAGAGGTTGACTTCTGATGCTTACCCTGCTAGTAGGTAGTGGAGAAGGGATTTAAACTCAGGTCCATTTGTGTCTAGAAACTTTCCACTCTAGCTAACGACACTCAGAGTAGTTATGTATATAATTTCCCCAAGGCCAAGGGGAGATTTAAAAGCAGTCTCTCCCACATCCTTCCTTCCTCACCGCAGTGTGAGCACTTGGTCATCATGGAAGCATTTCGACTATTTATTCTGTCACTGATCCCATAGCAAGACCCTGTAGCTATGGGATTGCCTGCTTTCAGCTCTCCTGTGGCCAGAGTGGAGAAAAGCTCAGAAGAAAAGATCTGTAAGAGGTGGTTGAGGGCAGAAGGAGGGTAGTGGGTGCTGAGGAAGGAGAGGAAAAGGGGGCACATAAGGGAGAAGAGCTTGGAGCATGGCTGTGTTAGGTGAGATCTCTCGCTTCTCTTAAGCACTAAAATCAGCATTACTGCCTCGTTCCAAACTAGCCAAGGGCAACTATTGCACAGAGTGTATAAATGGGAAAGGTTGGGAGAAACATCCAACCCAGTTACCATTTAAGATCAAGGCCAATATTCTGACAGCATCCCCACAAATTCAGATTTTCTCTAATTTACAAAAAGAACTGTGGCATACTAAGAAAAAATATAATTGGTCTTTTAAAATTAATAAATTCAACTGTAGACCATGGGAAATATTACTGAAGAATGCTATACTATGAGCACTTACGTAGACATCTGGGACCATATAACCAAAAGCTCAGTAAATGGGCATAGTGCATACAACACACACGCTCATAACATGCCAAGTCATTCCAGCAGTTGTGTATATAAACATGCAGTTAAAAAGCATCAGTTGGTTAACTCTGTAGTCCTCCCCTTATAAAGTGATTTGAAGTGCATATTGAATTTGTGTTTCTAACACATATGGGGCGCAGATATTTGAAAATGAGCTTTGCACAATTTCATTATTAAACACTCAGCAGGCTTCAAAGACAACTGCATTTCATTAATAATAAATAATAAAAAATGAAAAAGCAGTAAAATATTAACATATCAAACACCTCTGTAATACTATTTTTATGCACAAAACATCTTACCTTCCCTAGAGATGAAGTCCCTCCCTGACTGATTGTAAGTTAGGCATTTAGTATAGAAAATAAACTTTCAGAAGAGTCAAGAAGTCTCAACTGTTATACTAAATGGTAACCTAGTGCTTCCTTATTTTTTTAATGTCTCATTTAGAAATACAGTAATTCCAAACACA
Organism: Lutra lutra; assembly: GCF_902655055.1. NCBI lineage: Eukaryota > Metazoa > Chordata > Mammalia > Carnivora > Mustelidae > Lutra > Lutra lutra. The sequence goes on along the minus strand of NC_062278.1, from coordinate 147,714,415 downwards.
GAAAAATTGCAAAAATAGTACAGAGAATATCCACAAATACTGCTACCCTGCCCTCAGATTTATATGTTACATTTTTTCCCTATTTACTTTTAATTTGTTGTTCTCTCTGTCTCTACCTGTCCATCCACTTATCTATCTTAAAAAACATTTGTTGGGAGGGGGGAATGCCATTAATAGCAATTTCCCCACAGTATAGTAGCCCATAACAGTATATTTCACTGTTATCTTTAGTCTCCTTTAATATGGTACATTTCTTTGGTCTCTTTCTTTCTTGCTTGCTTTTTTTAATGACATCGACAGTTTCAAGAGTTGTTTTGTTTTAAAAATGATCTTTACCTTGGATTCATTTGATGTCTCCTTGTGATTAAATTCAGGTGATACATTACTCCTGGCTGGAACATATGTAAGTGATACAGTGTCCTTTTCAGGATGCCACATCCAAGGTACGTGATGCCTGCTTCCCCCACCACTGGTGATACTGATTATCCAAAGTGTTGGCTGATTTTTTCATTGTAGACTTACTAATTTTTTTAGCTTCCAACTAATGATCTTCAAAAAATCATAATCACTCATCAAAAATTTCTCCCTAGATTTAGTATCTATTGATGCTTTTTTACTTTGATCTCAAAATGATTTTCTTATTCCAGTTTCCCTCCATATTGACCTCATTACTTGGCTTATTATTTATGTATGTGTGTGTGTGTATACATATATATATATATATATACATTTATATTTAGCAGGAACTTGATCATGGACAAGTCACTGATCTCTGAATCTAAGTTTTAACGTCAAAATAATTTCAATGATTTATTTTTATAAAATGCAAATAATGGCATATGAATGTACATGTGAAAGTAGCATGTTCTATAAAAACATAAGGTGTTATTAAATATAAGCATGCACTTAAGTGTTCATAGTTGTCACAACAGTAATGGGAAATGTCCAGCACTTTTTTTTTTTTTGACTCAATGTTTTTCCAATATCCTAGATGCCTTTATATAAATACATAGCTCACACACACACACACACACATTTTCTCTCTCTCTCTCTCACACCCCTTTGAGGTGGGCATTCATGTATTTATTGCCAATATGTAAGCTAATAACTAATTCCAGAAGGTTGGCATGGCCCAGTTCCAATGGTGGCTAGGGAAAATTACAGAAGAATGTCACAGCAATAGAGGAGTGGGGTCCCATGATAACTGGCTCCTGATGCTTTTCACGTTTGAATTAGAAAATGGCATTCATGATTTGAAAGTATTGTGCATTCTTCTTTAGAGATGGACCCCCAGCCCAACATACCACCGAACAGAGTAATATTGGAAGATGGCAGGTGGGACTGGGGGAAGGGGCAGGAGGCACAGTTTATAAATTTTAAAAGGGTGGTCTTAGTGGACTTGATTAAAAAGATAACATCTGAACAAAGCCTTGAAGGACGTGTGGTTCTCTAAGGAAAGAGGCTTTCAGACAGAAGAAGACATGAAGCCAGGCCATGTCTGAGGACCCGCAAGGAGGCCCCTGTGGCTGGAGCAAGGAGGACAAAGCAGAAAAGGAACAGAGTACGCAGTAATGGAGATGCAGTCGAAGAGACAAGGGATGTGGACATGATCACAGAGGGCAATGGAGGCCAATGCAAGGACTGTAGACAATCATCAAAGGGTTTGGGGCATGGAAGTCACATGATCTAACTTACACTTTAATAGAATCAGTAACATTGATGTTTTTGTTCTATATGGTAAGCCTGGTTTTGCTAAGTATAAGATTAACTGAGTATCTAGGTAGCTTATCATCCATCAGTCCTTCTTATTTTCTCTTTATCCTGATGTTTTCCATTCCATAATTAACTTAATTACTTTTATTGTGTGTGTGTGCATGCATGTTCCTCTATGTTCCAATTCTTAAATCATCTCTCCCTGAACTCTTCAATTCTTCAACTATCTCTGCTGTTTCAACCATAATAATTTCAAAAGACCCATTCCTTTTCTACTACATTATACTATATTTATTCACACAGTTTTGTCATATCCTGGATCATGAGTTCCTTGATGATAGTCCCATGCACCTTTTAATTCTCAGAATCCAATAGTTTCTGGGTCACAAACTCTGTAAAATGGTGAGTGAATGACTACACATAGACAGACATAGGATATGCCTACACATATGTTCACACAGTATATCATATTACCAGTCATGGAAAAGATTCTCTTCCGCTAAGAGTTCAATGAAAATATATCAAATTACCAAAGGAAAAAATATACAACCAGATTGTTTCGAGAATTGTCACAGAAATATGCTAAATTTTATTTTTTTTTAAGATTTTATCTATCTATTATTTGAGAGAGAGAGAGAGAGAGAAAGCAAGAGAGGAGAGAGGTTAGTGGAAGAAGCAGATCCCCTGTAAAGCAGGGAGCCCAATGTGGGACGCGATCGTGGGACTCCAGGATCATGACCTGAGCCAAAGGCAGTCACTTAACCAACTGAGAAACCAGGCGCCCAAAATACACTAAATTGTAAATCAAGTTTCAGGTTTTATAAAAGGAAGGAAATTTCTCAAATGAAAATTTTTTAAAAGTGATTTTCACACAATTGATTTTGAACTCCTCGTTTCTAATCAACAGGTTCAGGTGCTGCTTTTTTTTTTTACTTTTTTTTTTAAAGATTTTATTTTATTTATTCATGAGAGACAGAGAGAGAGAAGCAGAGGCAGAGGAAAAAGCAGGCTTTCTGATGAGCAAAGAGCCGAATGCAGGACTCGATCCCAGAACACTGGGATCATGACCCTAGCCAAAGGCAGATGCTTAACCGACAGAGTCACCCAGGTACCCCTCTCAAATAAAATATTCTGAAAGATTCACCTCTTCTGAGGAAGCATTAGAATGAAAAGTGACAGAGAGCTTAATACATCCCCTTGTACATATTCTCACATAAATATATATTGGAGGTTTACAATTCAAAGTCTCATGATAAAAGAAAAATAACTCATATCTTTGTGGTGCTGAGACATTGCTTCATGCCCATCTGAGTAGTGCCTTTCAAAGATGCAGCTTCACTTTTGTGGTGTCATTTTCACACATAAACCAGCAAAAGTTACTCACTGTTAAAGAAATCTGTGGAAATAATGGCTCCTTCAGAAAAGGGCAGTGTGAGGGTGGGGAGCCAGCAGGGTGAATTAGACCCTTTGCTTTGGAACAACAATTATAATATGCAATAAGAGAAAGCTCCTTTATGGTTTCTCTGCAGATATTGTGCCATTCTGCAATGGTGGGACAGTCAACTTCAGTCAAGTGATGCCTTGCATGACCTCTCTTCACTTGAGTAAAGGTCAAGGCAGATTCTCTTCTGTTACCTTTGCCATCACAGATGCTCAGTAGTGACTGATCGATCACACTGAGGCAACTAACATCTGTCTATAACCTTACCCCCACTGTGGTATCATGGTATGTTGTTTGCAATATTTTATTATCCGTAATTTTAAAAAATGATGCAGAAGAATATCATCTGCTAGGCAAGATTTAAAAGCTTTAAGGAGGATACATTATTAAATACCATGAGTATAAATAATACCATTATTAAATTATTCATAAATTTACTTTGCAAATATTTTGTAAATATTTATTGATTGACTCCTATAATCCATGCACTAACATAAGAGCTGGGATGCAATGATGAATGAGACAAAATTTACTTTCATCATTGATAATTTCCAAAAATATAAAATAGAGAATTAACCAAAAACAGGGTAATTTCAGTTGCAGTAATATCCATTTCCATTTGATTAAGTTTTATAATCCACCTAATCTTTTATTTTTTTCTATATTTTCTAATTGAATCCCATTTATCACAGTTGTAACTCATTTATTATGCTAAACATCAGTCTCATAGCTATTCTTCTCATTTAATTGTCAGTGAGTTACACCATGCCGTCACTTTACATTTCTGTAGATAGCTTAATAAAAAATTAATTTCAATATGTATATATATTATACCTATATAGACTATATTACATATAGACTGTATCACAGTCTTGATATATATTCCTCCTTTCTTATTATTATTCCCTTATTTCAAATGTCTTCCACAAAATATAACTTCATTTAGTAGATAACTTCATAGAGGATAACTCCTTCACAATTTCAGAAATAACAGACTCTGAGAGTCTGAGACTCATCGTTCCCTGGACATTTCTGCTCTAGGGGGTCTCAAGCACCCAATTCTGTCCATCCCCCTTTACAGCTAAGGGGGGATGCAACTTGCAAAGTTGATGCAACTTCAACTTTTTTTTTTTAATTTAAATTTTTTATTTTTCCAGCATAACAGTATTCATTATTTTTGCACCACACCCAGTGCTCCATGCAAACCGTGCCCTCTAAATACCCACCACCTGGTGCCCCCAACCTCCCATCCCCCACCCCTTCAAAATTCTCAGATCGTTTTTCAGAGTCCATAGTCTCTCATGGTTCACCTCCCCTTCCAATTTCCCTCAACTCCCTTCTCCTCTCCATCTCCCCTTGTCCTCCATGCTATTTGTTATGCTCCACAAATAAGTGAAACCATATGATAATTGACTCACTCTGCTTGACTTATTTCACTCAGCATAATCTCTTCCAGTCCCGTCCATGTTGCTACAAAACTTGGGTATTCATCCTTTCTTTTTTCTTTTTCTTTTTTTTTTTTTTACAGCTTTATAAACATATATTTTTATCCCCAGGGGTACAGGTCTGCGAATCGCCAGGTTTACACACTTCACAGCACTCACCATAGCACATACCCTCCCCAATATACATAACCCCACCCCCCTCTCCCAACCCCCTCCCCCCATCAACCCTCAGGTTGTTTTGTGAGATTAAGAGTCACTTATGGTTTGTCTCCCTCCCAATCCCATCTTGTTTCATTTACTCTTCTCCTACCCCCTCAACCCCCCATGTTGCATCTCCTCTCCCTCATATCAGGGAGATCATATGATAGTTGTCTTTCTCTGATTGACTTATTTCGCTAAGCATGATACCCTCTAGTTCCATCCACGTTGTCGCAAATGGCAAGATTTCATTTCTTTTGATGGCTGCATAGTATTCCATTGTGTATATATACCACTTCTTCTTTATCCATTCGTCTGTTGATGGACATCGAGGTTCTTTCCACAGTTTGGCTATTGTAGACATTGCTGCTATAAACATTCGGGTGCATGTGCTCCTTCGGATCACTACGTTTGTATCTTTAGGGTAAATACCCAGCAGTGCAATTGCTGGGTCATAGGGTAGTTCTATTTTCAACATTTTAAGGAACCTCCATGCTGTTTTCCAGAGTGGTTGCACCAGCTTGCATTCCCACCAACAGTGTAGGAGGGTTCCCCTCTCTCCGCATCCTCGCCAGCATCTGTCATTTCCTGACTTGTTCATTTTAGCCATTCTGACTGGTGTGAGGTGATATCTCATGGTGGTTTTGATTTGTATTTCCCTAATGCCGAGTGATATGGAGCACTTTTTCATGTGTCTGTTGGCCATCTGGATGTCTTCTTTGCAGAAATGTCTGTTCATGTCCTCTGCCCATTTCTTGATTGGATTATTTGTTCTTTGGGTGTTGAGTTTGCTAAGTTCTTTATAGATTTTGGACACTAGCCCTTTATCTGATATGTCACTTGCAAATATCTTCTCCCATTCTGTCAGTTGTCTTTTGGTTTTGTTCACTGTTTCCTTTGCTGTGCAAAAGCTTTTGATCTTGATAAAATCCCAAAAGTTCATTTTCGCCCTTGCTTCCCTTGCCTTTGGTGATGTTCCTAGGAAGATGTGGCTGCGGCTGACGTCGAAGAGGTTGCTGCCTGTGTTCTCCTCGAGGATTTTGATGGATTCCTTCCTCACATTGAGATCCTTCATCCATTTTGAGTCTATTTTCGTGTGTGGTGTAAGGAAATGATCCAATTTCATTTTTCTGCATGTGGCTGTCCAATTTTCCCAACACCATTTATTGAAGAGGCTGTCTTTCTTCCATTGGACATTCTTTCCTGCTTTGTCGAAGATGAGTTGACCATAGAGTTGAGGGTCCATTTCTGGGCTCTCTATTCTGTTCCATTGATCTATGTGTCTGGTTTTGTGCCACTACCATGCTGTCTTGATGATGACAGCTTTGTAATAGAGCTTGAAGTCCGGAATTGTGATGCCACCAACTTTGGCTTTCTTTTTCAATATTTCTTTGGCTATTCGAGGTCTTTTCTGGTTCCATATAAATTTTAGGATTATTTGTTCCATTTCTTTGAAAAAAATGGATGGTACTTTGATAGGAATTGCATTAAATGTGTAGATTGCTTTAGGTAGCATAGACATTTTCACAATATTTATTCTTCCAATCCAGGAGCATGTAACATTTTTCCATTTCTTTGTGTCTTCCTCAGTTTCTTTCATGAGTACTTTATAGTTTTCTGAGTATAGATTCTTAGTCTCTTTGGTTAGGTTTATTCCTAGGTATCTTATAGTTTTGGGTGCTATTGTAAATGGGATGGACTCCTTAATTTCTCTTTCTTCTGTCTTGTTGTTGGTGTAGAGAAATGCAACTGATTTCTGTGCATTGATTTTATATCCTGACACTTGACTGAATTCCTGTACAAGTTCTAGCAGTTTTGGAGTGGAGTCTTTTGGGTTTTCCACATATAGTATCATATCATCTGCGAAGAGTGACAGTTTGACTTCTTCTTTGCCGATTTGGATGCCTTTAATTTCCTTTTGTTGTCTGATTGCTGAGGCTAGGACTTCTAGTACTATGTTGAATAGCAGTGGTGATAACGGACATCCCTGCCGTGTTCCTGACCTTAGCGGGAAAGCTTTCAGTTTTTCTCCATTGAGAATGATATTTGCGGTGGGTTTTTCATAGATGGCTTTGATAATATTGAGGTATGTGCCGTCTATCCCTACACTTTGAAGAGTTTTGATCAGGAAGGGATGCTGTACTTTGTCAAATGCTTTTTCAGCATCTATGGAGAGTATCATATGGTTCTTGTTCTTTCTTTTATTAATGTATTGTATCACATTGATTGATTTGCGGATGTTGAACCAACCTTGCAGTCCTGGAATAAATCCCACTTGGTCGTGGTGAATAATCCTTTTAATGTACTGTTGAATCCCATTGGCTAGTATTTTGGCGAGAATTTTTGCATCTGTGTTCATCAAGGATATTGGTCTGTAGTTCTCTGTTTTGATGGGATCCTTGTCTGGTTTTGGGATCAAGGTGATGCTGGCCTCATAAAATGAGTTTGGAAGTTTTCCTTCTATTTCTATTTTTTGGAACAGTTTCAGGAGAATAGGAATTAGTTCTTCTTTAAATGTTTGGTAGAATTCCCCCGGGAAGCCGTCTGGCCCTGGGCTTTTGTTTGTTTGGAGATTTTTGATGACTGTTTCAATCTCCTTACTGGTTATGGGTCTGTTCAGGCTTTCCATTTCTTCCTGGTTCAGTTGTGGTAGTTTATATGTCTCTAGGAATGCATCCATTTCTTCCAGATTGTCAAATTTGTTGGCGTAGAATTGCTCATAGTATGTTCTTATAATTGTCTGTATTTCTTTGGTGTTCGTTGTGATCTCTCCTCTTTCATTCATGATTTTATTTATTTGGGTCCTTTCTCTTTTCTTTTGGATAAGTCTGGCCAGGGGTTTATCAATCTAATTAATTCTTTCAAAGAACCAGCTCCTAGTTTCGTTGATTTGTTCTATTGTTTTTTTGGTTTCTATTTCATTGATTTCTGCTCTTATCTTTATGATTTCTCTTCTCCTGCTGGGTTTAGGGTTTCTTTCTTGTTCTTTCTCCAGCTCCTTTAGGTGTAGGGTTGGGTTGTGTACCTGAGACCTTTCTTGTTTCTTGAGAAAGGCTTGTACCGCTATATATTTTCCTCTCAGGACTGCCTTTGTTGTGTCCCACAGATTCTGAACCGTTGTGTTTTCATTATCATTTGTTTCCATAAATTTTTTCAATTCTTCTTTAATTTCCTGGTTGACCCCTTCATTCTTTAGAAGGATGCTGTTTAGTCTCCATGTATTTGGGTTCTTTCCAAATTTCCTCTTGTGATTGAGTTCTAGCTTTAGAGCATTGTGGTCTGAAAATATGCAGGGAATGATCCCAATCTTTTGATACCGGTTGAGACTTGATTTAGGACCAAGAATGTGATCTATTCTGGAGAATGTTTCATGTGCACTAGAGAAGAATGTGTATTCTGTTGCTTTGGGATGAAAAGTTCTGAATATATCTGTGATGTCCATCTGGTCCAGTGTGTCATTTAAGGCCTTGATTTCCTTGTTGATCTTTTGCTTGGATGATCTGTCCATTTCAGTGAGGGGAGTGTTAAAATCCCCTACTATTATTGTATTCTTGTCGATGTGTTTCTTTGATTTTGTTATTAATTGGTTTATATAGTTGGCTGCTCCCACGTTAGGGGCATAGATATTTAAAATTGTTAGATCTTCTTGTTGGACAGTTTCTTTGAGTATGATATAGTGTCCTTCCTCATCTCTTATTATAGTCTTTGGCTTAAAATCTAATTGATCTGATATAAGGATTGCCACTCCTGCTTTCTTCTGATGTCCATTAGCATGGTAAATTCTTTTCCACCCCCTCACTTTAAACCTGGAGGTGTCTTCAGGTTTAAGATGAGTTTCTTGTAGGCAACATATAGATGGGTTTTGTTTTTGGATCCATTCTGATACCCTGTGTCTTTTGATTGGGGCATTGAGCCCATTAACATTCAGGGTAAGTATTGAGAGATATGAATTTAGTGCCATTGTATTGCCTGTAAGGTGACTGTTATTGTATATTGTCTCTGTTTCTTTCTGATCTACTACTTTTAGGGTCTCTCTTTGCTTAGAGGACCCCTTTCAATATTTCCTGTAGAGCTGGTTTGGTATTTGCAAATTCTTTCAGTTTTTGTTTGTCCTGGAAGCTTTTAATCTCTCCTTCTATTTTCAATGATAGCCTAGCTGGATATAGTATTCTTGGCTGCATGTTTTTCTCATTTAGTACTCTGAATATATCATGCCAGCTCTTTCTGGCCTGCCAGGTCTCTGTGGATAAGTCTGCTGCCAATCTAATATTTTTACCATTGTACGTTACAGACTTCTTTTCCCGGGCTGCTTTCAGGATCTTTTCTTTGTCACTAAGACTTGTCAATTTTACTATTAGGTGACGGGGTGTGGACCTATTCTTATTGATTTTGAGGGGGGTTCTCTGAACCTCCTGAATTTTGATGCTTGTTCCCTTTGCCATATTGGGGAAATTCTCTCCAATAATTCTCTCCAATATACCTTCTGCTCCCCTCTCTGTTTCCTCTTCTTCTGGAATCCCAATTATTCTAATGTTGTTTCGTCTTATGGTGTCACTTATCTCTCGAATTCTCCCCTCGTGGTCCAGTAGCTGTTTGTCCCTCTTTTGCTCAGCTTCTTTATTCTCTGTCATTTGGTCTTCTATATCGCTAATTCTTTCTTCTGCCTCATTTATCCTAGCAGTGAGACCCTCCATTTTTGATTGCACCTCATTAATAGCTTTTTTGATTTCAATTTGGTTAGATTTTAGTTCTTTCATTTCTCCAGAAAGGGCTTTTATATCTCCCGAGAGGGTTGCTTTAATATCTTCCATGCCTTTTTCAAGCCCGGCTAGAACCTTGAGAATCGTCATTCTGAACTCTATATCTGACATATTACCAATGTCTGTATTGATTTGGTCCCTAGCCTTTGGTACTGCCTCTTGTTCTTTTTTTTTTGTTGTGAATTTTTCCGCCTTGTCATTTTGTCCAGATAAGAGTATATGAAGGAGCAAGTAAAATACTAAAAGGGTGGCAACAACCCCAGGTAAATATGCTTTAGCCAAATCAGAAGAGATCCCAAATCATGAGGGGGGAGAAAGGGGATAAAAAGGGGTTCAAAAAGAAAAAAAAAAAAAGAAACTATTTAAAAAAAGAAAGCCGATAAAGAAAAAATATAAAAAGAGGAAAAAAATATATATATATCTGATAAACTATTTAAAAAACGTTAAAAAAGAAAACGGTAAAAGTTAAAAAAAATTAGCAGAAGAAGAGAAAAAGAAAAAAAAATTGAAAAAGAAAAAAAAATTAAATTAACTGCAAGGCTAAAAAATCATGGGGAGAAAGCCATGAGTTCCATGCTTTGCTTTCTTCTCCTCTGGAATTCCGCCGCTCTCCTTGGTATAGAAACTGCTCTCCTCGGTAGGTGAACTTGGTCCTGGCTGGGTTTCCCGTTGATCTTCTGGGGGAGGGGCCTGTTGTAGTGATTCTCAAGCGTCTTTGCCCCAGGCGGAGTTGCACCGCCCTTACCCGGGGCCGCGCTGAGTCATCCGCTCGGGTTTGCTGGGTTTGTTTCGGGAGCTTTTGTTCCCTGAGCGCTTTCCGTAGAGTCCGGAGGGCGGGAATGAAGATGGCGGCCTCCCAGTCTCCCGCCGGGAGGAGCCGAGATCCCAGGGCCCCACTCCTCAGTGCGCCCCCAGAGAACAGCGCCCAATGACTCCCGTCACCCTGGCCTCCGGCCGCGCTCCGAGCTGACCGAGCCTGCGACCGGTTCGAGGCAACCCCGAGCTGAGAGTCACTCCTTGGCTCTGTCTCTGTAGCCGGCTTCCCCGTTCTAATACCGGTAAGCTCTGCGACACTCAGACACCCCCGATCCTTCTGCGACCCTGCGGGACCCGAGGCCGCGCTGACCCCGCCTGGGCTTCACCCCAGTTAAGCCTCTGGAGCAATGTCCCTCAGCGGAACAGACTTTTAAAAGTCCTGATTTTGCTCCGTTGCTCCGCCGCTCACCGGGAGCCGGCCCCTCCCCCTGCGGTCTATCTTCCCGTTGCTTTGGATTCACTTTTCCGCCAGTCCTACCTTTCAGATAGTGGTTGATTTTCTGTTTCTAGAATTGCTGTTCTTCTTCTCTTCAATCTCCCATTGGATTTATAGGTGTTTGCAATCTTTAGATAAGCTATTTAGCTGATCTCCCACTACCCAAAGTAGTCTCAGCCTGCTACTTCTCCGCCATCTTGGCTCCCTCCGCAACTTCAACTTTTACCAAGGACCTGAACTCTCTCTTTCCTGCAACCTTTCCCACAGAACATTCACAAATACAGTCTGGGCCACCCATCAACACAGATTTAAACCACATTCCCTGAGAAGTCCTATGGTCGGAGCAAAGATGATATCAAAGGCAGCAGTAGCTTTTGTGTTTGTGTCTCCCCATCAACTCTCATCAATCACAACCTCAGACCACTGTTCTCACCACCTTAGTTCTAGTTTTGACTCCTTTTAGTTAATTCACAGACAAGTATTGCCCAAGTTTTGCTTGCTCAGAATATTATCTTTGGGGCGCCTGGGTGGCTCAGCGGGTTAAAGCCTCTGCCTTCAGCTCAGGTCATGATCCCAGGGTCCTGGGATGGAGTCCCACATCGGGCTCTCTGCTCAGCGGAGAGCCTGCTTCCTCCTCTCTCTCTGCCTTCCTCTCTGCCTACTTGTGATCTCTGTCTGTCAAATAAATAAATAAAATCTTTAAAAAAAAAAAAGAATATTATCTTTGACTTTTTTGCAATATTCTTTATAGTTGTCCTAGCTGTGTAGTTGTGTTTCTTTTCTTTCAATGCCATTTTTCACTTATTCTCTTCTTTTTCTCACGATTTCTCCCAACCTTTCAATAGATCACCTGTCTTTGCCATGCTTATTTTGGATAATAATATTCCATCAGTTATCTCCAAAGAAGTTTTAATAAATATTATGAGCCTGGTGGTGTGATAGAAATTCAGATGGCTAATCAGGAGGCTCAGGAGATCCCGAGTTAAAAGATTTTCAGCAGAGATTGTTACTGTAGTACTTTTCAGAACCTATGACATACTAATGTACTCTGTGACTCTCCAAAAAGGTTGCATACATTGCATTTTATACATTCAAATGCATGTCCTTTTTTCCTATGAAAACACCTTTGATATGGAGATGCTTCCATTCATTGAATCATAGTTCAGCTGGAGGCAATTTTTCTTGGTGGTACACTAAAAAAATGGTCTATATTACAATCGATAGTATCTTAGATTTAATAAAACATATTACCAGATGGTGTCTGCCATGCTTCTTTGACTATAAGACTTCTTTTAATCACAGAATATCTCTTTAAATATGTGGCAATACAACATATTTTGGGAAATACTGTGTAAAAAACCGTATTTCCCAAATCTATTTATGTTAGAAGAGTGACATTCCATCCTGAATTTGGAAATCCCCAAGTTATCAACCAAGCCAGGGGAGGTGGGAGCAAAGGGATTTTTGCAATCTTTAAATTTCAAAAGAATTTTTAAAATCTCCATAGCTTTATTACTCATTCAGAACAGAATTTGATATAAAGCCATGCAAACGTCAATCCAAACTTTAGTCTTCAGCAGATGGTACCAAGGGACCTTTTTTGGAAGGAATCTTTTAAAATCTTTCAATCTCCAGAACACCCCCAGGCCCAGTTAGACCTACCAAAGCCATCACAAATGCACCACCTCAGTAAAGAGAGTGTGGAGTGTGCCTGGCATTTTCTATAGCAATCCCACTTCTTCCACCACAAGCAGCCTCCAATCAACTCCCATCCCCACCTCCATGGGGCAGTTCTGGAGCCCTTCCGAGTAAGGACTCCACCTCCTCATGGCATGGCCCCCAAACAGCAGAAAACCAAACCAAACCCCAACCTTTATTCAGTGGATAGGAACGGAGGCTGCAGCCATCCAAAGAGGCTGGGGATTATTGTTCGTTTTATTTGGAGCCAGTGTCTGTCACTGTACAGAATTTTAGAACCAAGAAAGAAACATTGGTTAAGCCTCCCTATCACCACCCATTGACGTAAAATTCAGATACTGATTAGACAAAAGACGCTGAATCAGATACCTGCAATGCCTGGTAAAACCACGATGGAGGCAGAATGTACTTTTGAGTACCCAGTCCATAAATAAGTTATGCCTGAGGCTCTCTGGAGGGCTGTACACATCCCTCATCAGTGCAGCCACTAGGACAAAGCCCTCAAGGCGGGGGCTTAAACCCAGTGCACAGGCACAAATGCAGAGCCATGTACAGCTCTGTAGCTTAAGAGTCACCTTTACCCCCATTATTTGTTTCTCTTTTTTTTTTTTAACATTTTTTAAATTTATTTTCAGCATAACAGTATTCATTGTTTTTGTACCACACCCAGTGCTCCATGCAATCCGTGCCCTCTCTAATACCCACCACCTGGTTCCCCCAACCTCCCACCCCCCACCTCTTCAAACACTTCAGATTGTTTTTCAGACTCCATAGATTAAATGTGTAGACTTATCAGAGGTCGGCATCACTTACAGCAACCTCAAAAGTAGGCTGTTGTAACACAAAAATTAAAAAGCCAAGCTAATCGCAAAGAAGGGAAATGACAAGCCATGGCTAGGGAACACACCTAGGAAATCAAAGGGGAATGACAGACCGTGAGAGCTGGATCTTTTTGCACATTTTAATTTTTTTTTTCCTTGTCCAGAGGGAGAGTCAAAGTGATTCTGCTGTTATCACTTCACTATTTTTCCTGAGGTAGGAGAATTCTCAAAAAGAATTCAATTAAATGACACTTTTAAGTTAATAAAAAGAAGAAGAATCAGGAGAGGATTTCATTTTTAGTTAAGTGCTATCCCCTCTACCCAAACTCTCTGAAATGCTCAGACCAACACAGCAGGAAACAGCCTCCTGGCAAGTCTGCATTAAAGAGAGGGAGACATCAGTCTGCATGCTCTTTCTGTACTGACAAAGTGATAACCTTGTTGCAGCAGAAAATTGTTGCCTCCCCACAGACTGGGGAGGGGGCAGGGGACACAAAACGGCGTTTCCTCAATTCTGAATTCTCTAGTTACAGTATTCCTTTAATTGGCCTTCTTGGAAAGCAAACCAGGGTTAAATGTTGCAGTCACGAAAAAGACAATGAAATCCAAGCTCAAATACTTGCTCTTCATCGGACAAATACTTATTGTGCACCTGGTATGTGCCATGCACTCTTCTAGGTGCTAGAAATCCAAGAATGAACAAAGCACCTAAGTTTGTCCTTCTTGAAGCTCACACTCTACTGCTAAGAGTCAGATACTAAACTATTTATCTGCCTACCTACCTAACAAAATAAGGCATATGGAAAGCTAGGAGTAGAGTGAAAGATTATACACACACACACACACACACGTACATATAGTTAACATATATACGTATGTATACACATGTAAATGCATATGTATATGTATAATCCTCTGATGGGGTGACCTGAAGGAATGAGCAAACAAGTCACTGGGGGTGTGGTGGCAAGAGAGTGGGGCTGGGGGCCTTTTAGCGCAAGGAGTAATAAGCAGATGGTGTGGCCAGGGGATATTAAGAAAGAAGAAAGCAAGGCAGAAAAGTAGAAGGCCCTCATAGATGTTTATTTTTTTAAAGATTTAATTTATTTTGCTTTCTTTTATTTATTTTATTTATTTGAGAGAGAGAGAGAGAGAGAAACAGGAGGAGAAGGAGCAGGGCGTGGGGCAGAGGGAGAGGGAGAAGCAAATTCCCTGCTGAGCCCGGAACCAGGACCCTGAAATCATGACTTGAGAAGAAGGCAGACGCTGGACCTACTGACCCACCCAGGCTCCCTGACCGCACAGATGTTTATAAAAACTTCTGCTTTTACTTTGAAAGAGATGAGAAACTTTTAGAAGGCTTAAAGCAGAAAAAATGACATGAGCTGATTACATTTTTAAAAGTTTACTCTGGGGGCGCCTGGGTGGCTCAGTGGGTTAAAGCCTCTGCCTTCGGCTCAGGTCATGATCTCAGGGTCCTGGGATCGAGTCCCGAGTCGGGCTCTCTGCTCAGCAGGGTGCCTGCTTCCCTCTCTCTCTCTCTCTGCCTGCCTCTCTGTCTACTTGTGATCTCTCTCTGTCAAATTAATTAATTAATTAATTAATTAATTAATTAAAAAGTTTACTCTGGTTGCAGGGTAGAGAGCGGGCCATAGGGAGGTAGGGATAAAAACAAAGTTATTAGTTTAAAAGGTATTATAATATAGGCAAGGGATTATGTTGGTTTCAGCTGGGGTTATAGAGGTGGAAGTGGTGAGATGAGAAGTGATTAAGGAGAGCCACTGACATTTGCTGATTAATTCTATGTGATATGTGAGGGGGGAAAAAGGAAAAATCAAAGTTCGACGTGAGTCAACTAGAAAGGCAGAGTTTCTTTTCATTGAGATTGTAAAGCTAAAGGCGAAGAAGTGTGAGGGGGAAATAATGACTTGTTCTGGACATTTTCACTTTGGAACTCCTATTTAGTATCTAAAACGAAAGTGTTGGTTTTTCGTTTCCTTACAAAGTCTGGAGTTTAGTTGAGAGGTCAAGCTCACCAATATAAATTTGGGAATGAGCAGGATACAGATGATATTAAGATGTGAATTCTGATGAGTTCAATAAGGAAGTAAGCAGGGGTAAAGACCCCCAAAGATTCCAGAACTGGGCTCTGGAGTCCGCCAAGATCGAAATAAAGGAAACCAGTCACGGCAATCGAGAAGAGGCAGCTAATGAGCCAGCAGAGGCCCAGAAAGAACTGTGCCTCACAATGCTAATTTTTAGAAAGAAAAGTTGACCAAGTGTATTAAAAGTGAAATGAGAAACAAGAATGGTCCTTGGGTCTGAGCAACAGGAGATCACTGGTGACACTGACAAGAAGCATTTTGCTGGAGTGTTAGCGATGGAAACAAGATGGGGGTGTCTTCAAGAGAGCAGAAAGAGGGCAAGTGGAAAGAGTGAGTAGAGGCTCATCTGGTAGGCAGTTTTGCTTTCAAATGGGGCAGAGATTAGACAGTCACGGAAAAGGAAATGGAGTCAAGAGCTTTCCCTCTTTTTTTTTTTTTCCTCGCAGGATGAGAAGCATTGTACGCTTACCGCTTTGTAAGCTGACCTAACTCCATTGGGAGATAGTGTGGTGGCAGCATTTTTAGTTTTCTTTTGTTTGCTTCTGTTTTCAGTGAAAGAGCAAGCGAAGTTATCAGCTGGGTAAACACTGCTTAGGAGAGAGAAGAGACAATGCACAAACTGGTCCTCCAGGGGACCGGGAGAAAGAATAGACCAGGGAAATCCAATAGGCTGTACAGTAGCATTAAAGTCACACTTGAGGGGAGTGGTCATGATGTAAAGTGAGACCGTAAGCATGGTAGAGAACCTCCTTTTTTCCAGCTGGGCTCAGGCGTATGCATGCAGATCATGAGAGAGAAAGAGGGAGGAAGAAGGAGGGAGAGGGCCGGGGGGAGAGAGATGGATAAAACCAGGATTAGGGTTTTACTTGAGTAGATCAAAGGAGGAAAAGTGGGACAAGGAAGTTTATATAAATATGTAAAAGACTAGGAATAGTTTTCTATGAAAGCTAAGCAGAGCATAGACGGATGTGGGGACATGAGGAGAATGAATAACAAAGAAAAGATGAAAAATTCCAATGACTCATAGTTCCTAATGAGATTAAAAAAAAAAAAAGTGTTGCAATCAGAATACCCAGAGTTGTAAGCTGTAAAACAGGAAGAAGGGATCCAGGAGAAGGACCCCTGAAATTGGGAATTTTGGAGGATTTTAGTAACTGGTAATGACAAGGTCCAGGATATGGTCATTAGATGCGTGGTTGAGGTAAAATAAAGAATTGTTGGAAAAGAGGGCAAGGGACTAAGAGGCGGGGTATGAAAATCATCAAGACAGGTGGCCAGGTGGCTCAGTCGGTTAAGCGTCTGCCTTCAGCTCAGGTCATGATCCCATGGTCCTGAAGTCAACTCCATGTTGGGCTCTGCTCAGCAGGGAGCCTGCTTCTCCCTCCCCCTCTGCTGCTCTCCCTCCTTATTCTCTCTTTCTGTCAAATAAATAAATGAAATCTTAAGATGAAATGAAATAAAAATAAAATAAAGTAAAATAAAATAAAATATAATCATCAAGACTATGAGAGGTTTCATAAGGGATCCAGATCCAGTGAATGACCTGGAAATGAAGGGTGGGGACTGTAGTGGCGGGTAATGGTGTGAAGACCTGTGAGACTCAAAAGCAGGTTTCCACAGAGGAAGAGGAGAGAGTGATTTGAAAATGAGAGCAAGGGAGGTCCTCCCAGCACCAGTGGGGTGCGCTCCCCAATTTGGAGTGGTTTTAGGGGCAGCAGTGTCTTCTGGGATATTCAAGTTTGAATTAAAGTGGGAAAAGTGAAAGAAAGAGTTCAAGAAAAGTTTGAGGATAAAAGCGATATTGTATATGACTCTGTGAGTTCCAGAAAATGCAGCTAGGGTCTGAGCATTAACCAGACAGTCTTGGGCAGCGGCTTGAGGTAATGGGATTAGCCTTGAATTTCTGCTGGGTAATAAAACAACTGTGGTCATTTTAACATGTGTTCAGGGACAGCATACCACACACACACACAAAATCTGGTTATTTTTCTCCATAAGGAGCATGTCTTCCGATCACTGTCTTCCTGGAGGGCAAACATTATATACCATCAGCCAATGCTGATCTAACCACTCACTTAAGAGCATTTATTATTTAGCCCTTACCACTTTCCCTTCCTGTCACACACAGGAGGCAGAAAGCAGAAGGTCAGAGCTGGGGAGGTTTGTTCTGCAACACATTCCTTTTTCTTTTCTTCTCTTTCTTTTCTTTTCTTTTCTTTTTTTTTTTTTAACCTCAGGAGTTATAAGATCATTTTTCTCTGCTTCCAGAGCACTGACTTGGACAGCTGGAATTGTGGTGACAAGGAACGTACGCTAATACTTTTTCATTTAACCAGAACAAGGTAATGTGAGCCAACTAGAAAGCATTTCTCTCCCCCCTGCACACAACACGGAGGAATGTCAGAAGCCCCTGGGAGTAAGGATGCTTTCTGCTGAGTGGCCGAGGGAGGAAGGAAACTGCCTATTGCTTTTCCAGCTTTAAACCTTTGGAATGTCAAATCTCTTTGCAGACTTTCTCATTTAGACTCCAGACACTGACACAGACTCACACTTGCTATATTCATAGGGTGAAACCATCAAATTATCATCACTGGTAGCAAAAGTTCTTTCCCCGTTTCATGACATAGGTAGTTCAATAAAAAGTTCTGGACCGGAAAGCAGTAGTTGTGGGCTTCTTTCTCTTCCCTACATGCCTTCACAAACTTTCAGATCTTATTTAATATGTCTGGAGTCTTTCTGACTTTCTCTTTTTGGTGGATGTGTCTCTACTCTCCAAGCAAAGTTAGAATTCCACTGCACTAATGTAGATTCTTATCCATTGTAATTTCATAGTCACCAACCACCTCTAGGTAACAGTTTACTTCAAAGTTTGGTAGGTATACTAATCTTTATTATATAGTTGACATGCATTAGTTGTTCACTGTGGGCTAAGTAACGTGCACGATCTTATTTAACGTTTACAGGAAGTCTAAAAGGTAAATAATAGTATTGCCCCCATTTTACAGTTGAAGACAGTGAAATATTGAAAACTTACCTCTCCAGGATCATATGCTTAGTAAGTAGCATAGTTAGGATTTGAACTTGGGTAGTCTCGATCCCTGATCACACATACTCTTATCTACTACAATACACTGCCGGATACTGGGTTAGGTGCTGGATAGTAAAGTTGATTGAGACAACCATCCTCAAGGAGCACATAGTGCAGTAAGGAATATGTTATCCTAACAATACCATCCTACCCTTGACTCTTAAGGGCATACCCGCACATAACAGTTTGAGTCTGAATCACAATAAATTAACTAGTCGTCCGCATTGATTTTTTAAAACATGCTTGTAGGCTGAGAGGAACCCTTCTCGGCAAATCAATTTACAAGACTCATAGAAGAAAGATTATGTTACAGAAATAACTTTCTATAGCTTTTTCCCCCATCTTCAAGGGTTAAGTAGCATCAACAAACATTGATAGCCAAAGACGTGCATTCAGAATCAGACGCAGAATAGAACAGGACAGTATATACACTGTCATTGTTTCCACACAAAACCCTGAGCTGTGAGGGGAGACTGAGCTCTTCTTAGAAAAGGAATACCTCTACCATTCAATCCTTATTAAAACACATGACACTAAAACTAAAACACAATTTTACTGTATTCTGGAAATGGTATTCTGGAAAATGTATTCTGGAAAAATATTATAAGTAGCATCCTAAAAATAAAACACTTTTTTTTTAAAGATTTTATTTATTTATTTGTCAGAAAGAGAGAGAGAGAGCAAGCACAGGCAGACAGAGTGGCAGGCAGAGGCAAAGGGAGAAGCAGGCTCCCCACAGAACAAGGAGCCCGACGTGGGACTCGATCCCAGGACGCTGGGATCATGACCTGAGCCGAAGGCAGCTGCTTAACCAACTGAGCCACCCAGGCGTCCCAAAACACTTTTTTATTTTGAAAGAATATATCATTTGTGACATTTTAGCCCTGGAGACTGCTCATGAAAGGCATAAGTATAAGTGGAGATATGCTTCACTAAGCCATTCCTTTTGACAATTACAGCTTATACCCTACATATGAGGACAGATTTTCTCATTTTGTTTTGTTTTCCCATCAGTTGGGTCACTAATGATGTGTTTGGATGAGTGTGTGTATACAGGGTTTTGGTTTTTTGTTTTTTTTTTTTTCTTTTTCATTAATCAATTACAGATTTTTGTTAGCCTAATTAAATAGAATTAGTAAAAGACATAGGAGAAAAATGACAACAAAATTCAGAATTCTTTCTATCTAGACTCTATATTAAAATTGTAAAAATACAGGGTGCCTGGATGGCTCATTCGGTTAAGTGTCTGCCTTTGGCTCAGGTCCTGAGCCCAGGGTCCTATGATGGAGCCCCATATAGGGCTCCCTCTTCAGCAGGGAATCTGCTTCTCCCTCTCCCTCTGCCTCCCACTCTGCCTACTTGTACTCTCTATCTCTCTGTCAAATAAATAAATAAAATCTTTTTAAAAAATTGTAAAAAATATTTTTGTGACAGTTTGTTTAAATGGTGACAGTCTAGAAAGGGGGTATAGATGGGGGGAAGCCTAAATTACCACATATATAGAGTCTACAATAAAATTAGAGAGGTATGTTAGTAGATCATACTATAATTTAAGTATTACCTTCTCAAGTCAAAATAATGTATTGTCTCCGGAACCTCAATGAATACAATAGTCACCCAATAAAAGCTGTTTGAATTTTAGTGCTCCCAAGAGTTAACAGAAGAACTTTTAACACTAGAGAGAATTCATTATAACTTCTCTTCGACCACAGGCAGTGGGTGAACTTTGTAAGTGAGGTAATTTATAAAAAAACACATATGACAACTTACAGCCTTGAAGATGCAGAAAGTAGTGTTAAGGAAGAAATCAATAAAGTACAAAGTACAAATTCACACTTTTACACAAACATGACTGTGTGTGAGACGATTCATGTCATTGTGTTCTGCAGAGTGATTGCTTCCGTATTCCCATTTACTGACCATGACACAAACGACTCAAGGCAAATGTCTGTCTTCTGTTGCAATAAGTTGGTGGTTTATTTGAAAAGAAATTTTCATTGTTTTGACTAAGACAACATGAAAACTAAATGCCTTCCAAAAATCCCACCCTTTCCTTCTGTGTGTGACTCGTCTGTGGAAGCATCTGGACTTTGTATCATAAGCCTTCAGAATATCTTTATCAGGGCTCTGATTTCATTCAAAACTGCAAGGTTGAATAAAAAATGTGAGACATATAAAAAAAAAAACTGCAAGGAAGTGCTCATGTAGTAGCAATATTCATTTATGAGTTTTTATCAAAATTCTTTTTTCTGATTCTCCAGCAAAAAGAAAGAAAGACAGAAAGAAAGAGAAAGAAAGAAAGTCTTTTTTTCCATCAGGCTACTGACACTGTTTTGCTTCTTTCAAGAAAGGGAGAGGAATCTGGTCTCACAGCCAACACAGAATACCAAACACATGAGATGACTTAATAACAACAACTAAGACAAAAAGACACATCACTCCCACCCAGGTACTACATGTCCGATATGTGGCCCAAAGATAGTCAACTACTGAGGAACAAGATACATCTCTCTAGTTAGAACAAGGAGGGGTGGTATAATTTAAGGGTTACCATATTGGATTAAAAGATGGAGATTTTGGAGCACCTGGATAGTGCACTCAGTTAAGTGTCCAACTCCTGGTTTTGGCTCAGATCATAATCACAGAGTCTTGGGACTGAGCTGCACACTGGGCTCTGCACTCAGTGTGGCATCTGCTTGAGATTCTCTCTCCCCCTCTCCCTTTGCACTCCCTCACTTGTGTTCATGCTCGCTCTCTCTCTCGCTACGTAAATATTTTTTTTAAAAGATGAAAATTTCTGGACAATGTGTCACTGGCACTGATTGGTTACATAAAGTTAAGAACAACATTACTTTTATATAATTTTCAAAATGGCACATGCCCTTGTCCCCCACCCCATGGAGGTAACCTTATGGGAATCCACCCAAACCCCATTTCTTCAGACTAGTAGGTTGTAGCTAGAAGACCCAATTATTGTCTTCCATAAAGAGAAAGGCCGTGCCTACACCTGGTTTGATTAATACCATTTCCAAATCTTCTAGACAACATGACCAGAGATAAAGTTGGTAAGTATTTACACTTCCGCAAACTTGCTTCTCTCATAGGCTCACCGTGCCCAGTGACGTCACAGGATGATTGCAGGAAGGTGACAATCATACTGTGGAACCCAAACTGCTACTTGGCAGTGTCGAGAGAGAGCAGGAGGTCACATGACCTCTGCCCCTTATGGACCTTTCTCTCACATTTCCTTCCTTACAGGCCCAAGAAATAAAACAAGCTTCCACGGGGCAAATTACAAATGACACTTGGTGCACATGATGTAGCACATGGAGTATCAAGAGACACAGGAGAGGAGATTTACTACCTTATTTCTTCCCTTGCAGCCCAGCATATGCTTCGGAGCTGTGCTTTCTGAGGGATCTGAGGTGAAGGACCATCGTTCTCCCAGTCTGTCACGGACGGGTGTGTCGTCCTACAGTTCACGGCTCATGCACAGTTCATAGCCCGTGTAATTCCACACGACTTGCACAACACTCAAACTGGCCTACAGTTTGTTCCAGGAGACATGACCCCTGACGTGACACACTTCTCCTGCATTTCTATATTTACTGCATGCCGGTGAGGAACAGCTCACACACTGGCATCCGGCTGAGTCGAGGATGGGATTGAGCTCCCCCTACCCTGACTTAGCTCCATCGCTTACTTACTCATGTGTGTGACATGGGCGATTCACTTCAGCCCTCAGTGCCCCGGTTTCCTCATCTCTGAAATGGTGCCAGCTCATTAAAATGAGTGAAAATATGCAAAGCAACCAGAACAACTGGAACAGGACTGAGCACAGAGTAACCACTATGTATTAGGTTTTATTTTTATTACACCACTGTAAGCCATAACCCAGCTGGCTTTGCAACCTATAGACGGCAAACTATGTAGGGCAACCTGTAACAGATAAAGAGGGTCAGTGTCCCTTGCCACTTGCCACAGTAAACAGCATTGATGATGAGCTAGCATGTCTTCTAAAGTATAGGTACAAGACAGTGTTAAAAATCAATTGCTCATGCACACACACACGGGTTTCTTTCCCCTCCTAAAAAACAAGGCGATTCCCACTATCCCTCATTCTGACACCTGGCTGAAAGGCCCTGAGTGACATTATACTCACTACTCATTTGAGACCTCTTTCCAAGTATACACAGTCCCCAACCTTGGCTTTTCTTTCAGGTCCTTAGACCCTTTTGTTCTTTCTCTCTAAGGGCAAGGCCCTCCTCTGGGTCCCTGTAAAACTAATTCCTTCTGTTTCTCCTGGTCTCAGATAAAAACTCACCTCTTAAGAGCATCCTCCCTCGGTAACACTATGGTAAGTCTCTCTCATTTTGAAATTCTTTATATGTTGTTTGTCCACCTCAACAGAGATCAAACAATGCCAGTGTTCTCTACTACGAAATCATGTACCCAGGATGATACCTGGCATGTAGTAAATGTTCAATAAATACTTGTTGAATCAACTTGTTTTCAATAAATACTTATCGAATGAGGTATATTTCTCCACAATCCAAAATAAAATCTAATAAAGTCTTTTGACCATTTTTCCATGCTACTCTTTTCTCCACCTTCAAAAACTTCATTCTCCAATTCAGTCATTCGTTGAACAGTTACTGGACTACAGGTGCCTATCGGTACACTTAGGAGCAAGGGGATAGAATGAGACACTCTATGTCGCAGCTTTTAAGAACTGGAAAAAGAAATGATGAACACATACCCTTATAAAATATGCCGTGTGTTTTTGTGAGGGCCCACGTCTATGCAGGTATGTGTGTGTGTGTGATATCAGGAAACACAGAAGAAAACACACAGACCAGCACAAGGAATTTTAGCATGGTGAATTCAAAAAGGGCTATAAATTTGAGATTGGCCTTGAAGGGAAGTCTCTAGGCGCACAAGATAGTGGTGATACTCCAGAGGTAAGAAGTAGCTGAGCCAACAAACCTGTTTTGAAGAAATAAAAAAAAAAATCAAATGAAAGCTCTTTTTCTAAATCCCAACTGAGCTAATTTGGAAAATAAATTTTACATATTCCTATATGAATGCATTTTGATTTTGCACATTTTCTCTTTTTGTTTTAATTTTGATGTCATACTTAAGTGTTAAAAGTGAGATTAGAAAAAAATCGTTTTAAGAGTTTCAACTAAATTCTGTCTTTACAAAGACAGAATCTGCAACCAAATCAGATCTGCAAATCAAAAGAACATATAGTGGGAGAAAACTTATTTATCTTCAAAATAATCATCTGAACATATGCATTTGCATGTTTATTGTCTTTACTTGTAACAGAGAGCACTCCTCCCTAACCAGTAAAGTATAAATAACACTTTACAGCTGAGGGTTGATACACTTTTCAAAATTATCTCATCGGCATTATCTTATTTAATCCTCACAATACCCCTATGAGACAAATAGACAGGTATTTTAATCTCTACTTTACAGACATGTCAGCTAAGAGAGAGAAATGTTAAGGGGCTTGTCCGAGGCTGTAAATCTAGGCAGAGGCAGATGAGAGTGGAAATCTCAGTGGTCTTTCCATTATAACTTTTGGCTGTCTCTGGCAACCAGTGCCCCAAAAGGAGAATCAGAACTTCTGTGTACTGAGGTTATAATATTTGCAAATGGGATCACTCTATAAAGCACTCATCACAAATACATCTAACAAAGGTCACTTTTTTTTTTAAGATTTTTTATTTATTTATTTGGCAGAGAGAGATCACAAGTAGACGGAGAGGCAGGCACAGAGAGAGAGAGAGAGAGAGAGGGAAGCAGTCTCCCTGCTGAGCAGAGAGCCCGATGCGGGACTCGATCCCAGGACCCCGAGATCATGACCTGAGCCGAAGGCAGCGGCTTAACCCACTGAGCCACCCAGGCTCCCACAAAGGTCACTTTTAATGTAATAAGTTACTTGTTGAAAGACCAGATTTTAAATAATCTGGTACCACATTTAGGACTACCTCCACTCTTCTGCTCATGACTAGAGTGAAGCCTTTAACACATACGATTCTGAACACGAACACAGTCCATGCCCATACCACCCTGAACACGCCCGATCTCGTCTGAAAACAAACACCTAACCCAGAGGAGTGTACATACATCCACTTGCCCAGTGTCTGTCTTGGTGGAGTTGACTGTGGTACGGACAGGGGGAGGACCACCTTGGCTACAGTGACTGGCCATAAGGTAAACACATGTTCCAAACCAGGTCAATTGAATTTCTCCCTGGGGCCTTTACTGGAACTCTTGGGAAAGAGACTCCCTCCAGTTGGGCTGTGAGCACTTCTGACAACTATACAATCCTGAAGCTGGGCAGTCAACAGGGAGGGAAAGAATCCCTAAGAAAGTAAATACAGGCGAGTCATGTAGGAAGCAGGGTAATGGAAGGAAGACAATACCTACAGAGAGGTGGAAAGCAAAAATAAATCTTAGTTTTGCCTAGCCGTGTAATTTTCAACTTGGCATCCGTATTAGTATCATTGGAGAGTCTTAAAAACTCCAAGCATCCAGGCTTCACTCCAGACCAATGAAATCAGAACCTTGGGTTCTATTCATGTTCACGCTCACGGCCATGTTCAGCACATCTGACCAGCAGTACTGCCCTGAGGTCCTTTGGCTTTGCAGAAGTCTGCTACTAGAGCAGAAGCTGTTCATTATGCTCATTAACCATTAAGAAATGAAGGCACTAAGAGAGAAGTCAGTGGAGAACGGTTATACAGACTGATTTTATCATATACGGTGTAGTGTGTAGCAATAGCGTGTCATGGGCATTTAACACACTGTGCCTTTTGAACTGCTCCTGTGAAACCTTCAAAATTACCACTTTGCTGCTGTTTTACGTGTGGATGGGAGTAAGGGCAATTGAAGTGGCGAATGGGAAGCCAGTTTCGAGCTGCCATTATCACATCACAGAATGCAGAGTCAGGAAGAAATGTGCCTTTGCACATGACTGCACAGTACCTTTGCCATACAGATATAATGCATATAGGTAACTTCAAGAGCATAGACAGTAGCAAAACAGTACAATGAAGTGGTGGATCATGAGTATTGCTTTTTCTACATAGTTCATTTAATTACAGTTTCCTACAGTGCAATTTTTAATAATGACTAGGTTTAAAAACCAGCTTGCAAAATTCCTGGAAAATTTTAAAATCAGCTTCTCACCAGCTGGTAGGAGTTATCTGTAGGATACCACCTTCTACAACTTAACAGCTGTATTCTCATTAGAAAACAACTCACATTTACCAAAGGGCTATTTTTTCAGACTGTGAATGACCCACCTTCACAATTAGGTATCTTGTTCTTGCTAACCTCTGCCATTTTGGATTGGTTGTTACACTGAGAGGGAGGGAAGTCAGAGTGGTTAGAGTTCTGGACTCATATATTCTCCCCTCCCTGCAAACCCACGGTGTCCCACCCTGCGACAGCAGTGGACCCTATTTCCCAGCAAATGTGTGCAGCATTCTTGGTTTCTTTGCCTCAGTGCCTTGTGTCCAAAGCTCTAATGCTGACCACCCACCCATACACAGAATCTTCAAGGCTTCCACATTCACTAGACAAGAAACTAATATACCATTTGATTTGCATCATTGTGCCTCCAGCACCAAACATTCCACAGTCATTTTTAATGCTAAAAAGGCTTTGATTACTTCTGAGAACACTGCCCACCCCTATTCTACCCTTTTCAAACAGCAAAGCCTAGAATTTCATTTCCTGCAAACAGGCACTCAGAAACCAGCTAGATGAATATCAAAAGTGCATTCCCCTAAATGACGAGCCCGCTTTCCAAAAGGATCCCTCAAGGCTCAATTACTTGCCACTTCTTTGCTTGGTTTCATATGTTAGCATTCCTTCCCAGTCTCTAGCGCAAATCATAAGGACCTTAACCACTGATAACAGTCTGCAAACAGTGAGAGTGATTATTACCATTTCTTTAACCAACACCAAGGGTTTCCTTCCCACAAGGTCTGAGGGCCAAGTCTGACTCTTGTTTCGCTTTTACATCTTTTAGTTAATTGCTTCAATTTGTTCCATTTCCATTCACTTTCTTTCAGTAAATCACAATTATTCATCACATATGTGCAGCCAGGAGGTTAGGGAGAACACCCAGCTGGTATTATTGGGAAGCCAGAATTTCTTTAAGGGGGTGGATTATTCTTGGCATGACCCAACATTACCCCCCTTCTGTTTACCCCCCAGTTTCAGAAGCTGCTTTTACCCAGAGTAATCGTGCTGAGAACCCATTGGATTGCATATGATCAGTGGGTTTGGAAGCAAACTGTCAGAAGGAATTCAAGATTAACACATAAGGGGGCCATGACATCACCAGCACACGCATGTGGCTTCCAGATAGGAGCTCTAATATGAGAAACCCCATGCACCAATCCAGAAAATAATTCCAAGCATCCTGTGCTATGAAATTAAAATATCAAAGACAGTTATGTATGCCAATGCCTTAGTATTATTCCCACTAATTTTTAAAATTTATATTTAAGTTTACTAACGTATAAACATGAAATAGAGCTACCATAATTGAGCACCTACTATATTCCAGGCACTGTTCTAATGGCTTTAAGTGTGTTTTTGTTTTTGTTTTGTTTTGTTTTGTTTTTCTCATTGCAACATCACAATAAAGCTGTGAGGTAGGTCCTGTAATTTTTATTTCATAGATGAGTAAACTTAAAGACAAATCTGTTTTGTCTTCAGTTTTCGGTTTTTGTTTTTGGGTTTGGTTTTTTTTTTTTTTTTTTTTGTATTTTGTTTTTGTTTTTTGCAACAGTAATTCTAGGCAGAGTACACATCTCAATTAGTGGTTTCTCTTTTCCATCCCAGAAGAAAGATGGGCCTGGTCTCTCAGAATCACTGAGTATTAGAGGAACAACAGTAAAATTGAGAGTGAGACACAGAAATTTCATACCCGAAAAACACTGCAATTTTTTTAAAAAAGCAAACAGAATTCTTTCATTGCTTATCAGTTCCTTGAGACGTCAGGAATTTGGGCTCCCAACAAAGACATTTTTAACTTTATTTTCTTACAATAGTCTCCAACTTAAACTTCTGAAATGTTCCTATTGGATTATCCACTAGATATTGTCTTCTTCAGAAGGAGGAAATGACGCTACTATAGCTAATTTATCTTATTACAAACAAACACAACCAAGAATTAATAAGGTTCTTTTAAAAAGAAATATATTTACTCTTTTCTCTCCAACTGAAAGCAACGTTTTGGTAAACTTTCACGGTTAACTGTTTAATACATTTGCATTGCATACCAGCAGTAATCGCCAGACGGCTGTATGGGCTTTTGCGGTCCTCCCCACCGCCTTACTGTATGCTTTTGGGCAATGCTTTTAATTTGCTGCTCTCTCCAATAGTGATCTTTGAATCCTGGCACGTAAGAGAACACTGACACGTTCGTTACTTACAACCAGTTCAAAGGTTAATAAATGAGGAAGAAGGACTCTTTTAAAGGTGATGAGGCTATGGAAAAGTAATTCAAAAGGCCGTTTTGCACTTAGAACTAATCCATTCATCTCCTGGTTCTGCAAGCTCTGGATTTGTTGAGTTTGCTGGTCTGCCTGCCTCCCTCCTCCAGAGTGGTATCTTCATCTTCATTCTAGACCTTTCCTGCAAGAACTCGATTAAATGTAAAGCCGACCTTGAACCCACCATGACAAAACTATGTGTGCCACCCCTTTCACACTCACACACACTCTCAGAGGCACTCACACACATCTGTGTGCACACTCACATGAACAGCTACTAATATCACTTTGTGTTTTAATGTGGTTATTTGTGTGTGCTATCACTCAGTTCCCTGAAAACTCGTCTTTGCTCACTCAGTAAAGCATGTGTGTGTTGCCAGTGTAATTTTACAGTGAGAGATTTAAATCCCATTTCAGAGAATGAACTTAATTGGCCCATCACACACACGTTTCTGCTCTCTCAACACCAGGGATTACCCTAACCCCAACCAATGTCTCGGTTGCCATTTCAAGGATGAACTATTTAAGCTCATCACTGGTACTTGC
The DNA here is from genome assembly GCF_902655055.1 of Lutra lutra. Taxonomy (NCBI): domain Eukaryota; kingdom Metazoa; phylum Chordata; class Mammalia; order Carnivora; family Mustelidae; genus Lutra; species Lutra lutra. The sequence continues at coordinate 147,685,824 of NC_062278.1, read as the reverse complement.
TTCTCCTCCCCACTGGCACCCCCTGTGCCACCCAAGCAAAGCCTCCGAATCTTCAGATACTAAGTACGTTGAGAAGATTCTTAGGTTGGTTGACAGAACACAGGTGGAGGTGAACCATGGTATCAGAGAAGAGTATCCCCACTCCACATACAAAACATTGGCTTTCTCTCAAAGAACAGAAGGACACGGCATCTGGGGAATGCCAACCTAGCTCATTGCTGGAGTTCTGAGCAAACAAAGGTAGCAGAAAAACAAAAACACAAAATGGTATCAGCAAGCATGGCATTCAGACATTTTTATACCTCTCTTTTAAAATGTCAGCTTCTCCTGACAGCTGGATCCAGCCACTGGAGGTAAGAAATGTTTCTATTTGTGAATCCCTCCAGCCTCTGCCATGTAGGATGGCTTCAAACAGCCATCAGTAAACAGCATTCTCATCATCCTGGCCCAGACTGAATTCTAATCAAGGTCTTTTAAATGCCATTGAACAAATCTATATACTATGGATTGTTTCTTGTATGCCTCTGGCCAAATGCTATTCGCCGGGTCATTTATTATTTTTAGAAAACCAAACAATCCACACTAATAGTATAAATTATAGCACATCTAGAAGCAGGGTCCAGGCTTCCTTGGTGATTTAATAATAGAACTGGAAGAAGCTTTTAATTATTCCTCCTCTGGTGATTTATTAGTCTGAATCTAGGACTCGCATGAGTAGAAGAGTCAGGTTTATATCACCATTAACCATGAGGAAGGATCTCGTCTGAATATACTTAAAAGTCAAGTACTAAAATTCAAGGGGCATGCGTAGTTGAGTCCAAAGAGAACTTAAATATGGAAGTTAAAAGTCCAATAGATTATCAAAAGCAATATATCTGCCAAAAGACAGGACTTGTAAAGCAGGTTATCAAACCTGAAAATGAATGTCCAACCTGAACAGCACTTTTGATAAGTGTTCATGTGAATTGTAACTTAAGACATGAGATGCATGATCAACTATAACTACACAAAACAGGTTCACAGTCCCAACGAAGCCCAGTGGAAATCTACAAATGATGTCATAATCTACTTGCCCTCTCTTGAGAAAAGTCCATCAGGAAGGCAATAGAGGAAATATCAGACAACTTGGCTTCTCAAGTTCTTTACATCTGTAGACAAGTCAATTTTAAAAAGACTTCCCAGAACCACATGTCATGAGGCTTGTCTATCTGTCATCCCTGAATGTATGAAAGGAAAACCACAAAGTCATTTCTCTGGGCTATTTGTTAGAGAGACATAATTTTAGGCTTCAAGAAAATGACATCTGAGAGAAAAGCTGGTGCCTGCATTGTATCTTCAGATTAATTAAGCCAGAGCCTTGGAGGTTCGGAATTGAAATTTCAGACAAAGCTGCTTTTTTACTGAGAAAAGTTATCTCTATAAATCAGGGTTGAAATTGGGAAGTATGATAGGAAGGGCTGCCTTTACGGTCCTCACTGTCACCATTTGGGGATCATTTTACTAGACAGAAAGAAGAATTTCAGCTACAGCCATTCCCAGGTCCAATAATCCATTCCATATTTGTCTCTCTTCCTCGCCACTGAGCTCCAGACTCGGGGGCTCTCTTTCTCCAGCTGTCTCTAGATTCCCTCTTCCCTTGATGCTACCCCAGCCATCACCAAGGAAATTTCAACAGTTCCCTTATTAACTCAACTTTATTTTCTTTATTGCTCCCTCTCCCCTCCCTGCCTTCAACTGGTACGTGAATATGTGCACATACGAAATATGGAATATGCACGCACAGGCGTGTGCACGTGAGTGTTTATTAAGGAGGGATGATATGGGTTAGGGAGAGTAAGGCTTAAAATATTTGTGAGATCAAAGAAAAAAAAACTAATCTAAATTGGAGATGTCACAGATTCAAGAAATTTAAAACATTTATTGCACGTTTCCCTGCTGTATTTACACTTAAAATGAAGCGTTTGCTTTCATGAACAGCAGCTCTTAAACTTCCATTTTTCAGTAGTGGTGTGGAAGGATAGCTCAGACCAAAACTTCCAGGAGTCAGGAATTCATTCCACAAATATTTATTAAGCACCTATGAAGTGCCAGGCCATGTACTAGGCATTGAAGCTGAAGTGGTACCAAATTTGCTTCCCAGTCGTAACTCCAAAGAAGATAAACCAACCTGCTCTACCATTTGCTTTCCGTAGTTCAGTAATGATTGTTCTATCCTTCTGGGTGATCGGTCTAAGTACCAGTAATACCATGTGCTAGTCCATAGATTTGAACCAACGTCACCGCGCCCACTCATACGTGGACCTTCCTGGTCTTTTTCACTAAATGTTAGACTCCTTTCTAACTCTAAAGGCAAAGCAGTTCAATCTGAAACTTTTCTCTCTCAATAAAAAGTTAACTAAATTGACAGCACATAAACATCCCAAATCTGTATAGAAAGAAACATTTTGAGGTGAAATAGGTGACACGGATTAGGAATGCGCTTGTCTTGATGAGCGCCAAGTCATGTGTGGGGGTGTTGGCTCATTATATGGTATGCCAGAAATGAACATAACACTGTATGTTACTTACACTGGAATTAAAATTTTTTAAAAGTAAATTCATTTTAAAAAGAGACATTTTACAATTCTCTGACTAATGCAGAGTTTAAGGAGCTAGTTATAATTTCAATGAATTCCACACACAAAGTAGTGTCTGTATCCAAAAGAAAGATGTAACATTGAGTCTCTTCTTTTCATCAAAGTTGACATCTTGATCATTATTTTATGGATTTCCAAACCTATCATCCTCAATATTTCCTTTCAGTTATTGACTTAGAATAGAGGAAGAAAGCATAATAAAATAAAGTACACTATTACCCTTCCTGATTAGTAATAATTTAGTTGTAGAGAAAGTATATGACTTTTCTTTTTCTCACTTCACCAAAATACTTGATTAAGAATGGAGGATTATTGTTTGCCTTAAAAAAAAAAAAATCTGTTCTTCTAAAAGCGATATATGTTCGTCATAGGTTAAAAAAAAATAGAAAAAAGAGGGACGCCTGGGTGGCTCAGTTGGTTGGACGACTGCCTTCGGCTCAGGTCATGATCCCGGAGTCCCGGGATCGAGTCCCACATCGGGCTCCCAGCTCCATGGGGAGTCTGCTTCTCCCTCTGACCTTCTCCTCCCTCATGCTCTCTCTCACTGTCTCGCTCTCAAATAAATAAATAAAATCTTAAAAAAAAAAATAGAAAAAAGAAAACATAGGAAGTCAGAAAGAAACAAAAGGCAATTATATTCCTATCAAGCAGTTCTTCTAAATTTTTTTTAATTGCATATATTTTAGGTTTTCCCATGCTTTGTTCGTAAATTAAATGGCTTTTTTTCCTGAGTATAAGGATGATACGTGTTAATAAGAGAAGATTTACAATATAGGAGATTTTATAATAAAATACATTAGTTGGAGCACCTGGGTGGCTCGGTCAGTTAAGTATCCAACTCTTAGTTTCAGCTCCAGTCATGCTCTCTAAGTCATGGGCTTGAGCCCTACATTGGGCTCCATGCTCAGAGTGGAGTCGCCTTGAGATTCTCTCCCTCTGCCCCTTCCCCCACTCGAGCGTGCACACTCTCTCTCTCTCAAATAAATAAATGTTTTTTAAAAATTAATTATCTTATTCTAAGGTGGTATCTCAATGTGGTTTTGATTAGAATCTCTCTGACGGCTAATGGTAATGAACACATTTTCATGTGCCTTTTTAGCCATTTGTACGTCGTCTTTGGAGAAGTGTCTGCTCATGTCTGCTGCCCACTTTTTTTTTTTTTTAAGATTTTATTTATTTATTTGAGTGAGAGAGAGAGGCAATGAGAGAGAGCATGAGTGAGGAGAAGGTCAGAAGGAGAAGCAGACTCCCCGTGGAGCTGGGAGCCCGATGCGGGACTCGACCCCGAGACTCCGAGATCATGACCTGAGCCGAAAGCAGTCGTCCAACCAACTGAGCCACCCAGGCGTCCCTGCTGCCCACTTTTTGACATGATTATCTGTTTTGTGTGTGTTGAGTTTGAGGAGTTCATTATAGATCTTGGATATCAGCCCTTTGTCTGTACTGTCATTTGCGAGTATCTTCTCCCATTCTGTGGGTTGCGTCTTTGTTTCGTTGACTATTTCCTTTGCTGTGCAGAATCTTTTGGTCTTGATGAAGTTCCAAAAGTTCATTTCCGCTTTTGTATCTTTTGCCTTTGGAGATATGTCTTTAAAGAAGTTGCTGTGGCCAGTGTCGAAGAGGTACTGCCTTTTCGTTCTTCTCTAGGATTTTGACAGATTCCTGCCTCACGTTGAAGTGTTTTATCCATTTTGAGTTTATCTTTGTATATGGTGTAAGGGAATGGCCGAGTTTCATTCTTCTACACATAGCTGTCCAATTTTCCCAGCGCCATGTATTGAAGAGACTGTCTTTTTTCCACTGTATATTTTTTCCTGCTTTGTCGAAGATTACTTGACTAATTATCTTATTCTAGAAGTGTTACTATTTTGATGCACTGCCCTTCCACATCACTTTAAATGCTGCTCTCTTGTCTCTCTGTCTCTGTCCCTCTCCGTCTTTCTCTTTACACTCTACTACATCTTTTTCTTTCCCTCTCCTTCTCTCTACACATACCTACACATACATACACATTGCATATTGCTTTCTTAACGTATCACCATTGTTTCTCAGGTTATTAAATGGTTTTCTCGAACCTAAATTTTAGAGGAGATATAATATTTCATCATATAAATGTAAAATAACAGAATGCTTAGATATTATTATAATTAAAGTTACACTTCTATTGTAACTATTGATCAGATGGATATTTAAATTTAAAGAAAAATTTATGTTATATTTATTCTAAAAATGAAATACCACATCAAATTTTTTAAGCATGCTGATGATGCCCCATAAGGATCATACATTCAACTGAGGAATAATTTTTACAAAATTTTCAACACAGAATATATACAAATGTATAGCCTTTCTCTCTTTTAAATTTTTCATGTGTACCATTTTATCTTCTATGTAATATTTCCTCTGAGGTTAAATGTCTGGGTTGCCAATTAACCTTTATAGTTGTTTTGATTACTTGACCAAGAATCAAAATCCTTTTCTACCAAGGACTTTGAGTTTTATTCTTGAAGTTGTAAAGAAACAATGGTAAAGATATCATCAGAAAGTGACACAGCTCAGCTACATAAAAGATAACCAAATGCAGGGAGATGATTCTAATTTTATTTGTGTTAAAATATTTAGTTTGCTATGAAGTGTTTAGAAAATTTTTGTCCCCCCAAATACTAAATTTCCTCTAGTTCAGTTCAGAAACAAAACTTGGAGGCATCTTTCATTAGAACACTAAGGGGTGTTTTTTGTTTGTTTGGTATTTCTCAAATAGATCAATATAGATCTGTGTGGCTGGGTTATGTCTTCATGGCACTAATAATAACATTGCCACCTAAGTCACCTTATTTTTAAATGTTTTTTTAATATTAAAAGAAATAAACCTAACCTCTCACCTACATTTTTACAGAGTGAGTTATCTGTCCCAAACTTAGATGCAGACTACGGTGCTGAATATTCTTAAGGTTGAACCAGCTGGTTCAACTCTTACTTCATATCCTCTTTCCTAAAATTATAATCTGATAAGAACCCATCCACAGCTTACAAAAATTAAGGAGACAACTTTCAAGAACTGGAGAAAAGTCTATGGAAATGATGGGTTCAAGAAGTTTGCAAATAAAATACAGGAAACTAGTGAGTAGGAAAAGTTAGCAGCTAACTCTTTGGGATTGTTTATCTTTGTTTGTTTTGGATTCCCCCTCTTCAGAAACAGATAATATACAGTAGATAGTCCATATATTTAAAGACAGACATGAAGGAGCAAGTTTTGAAAGGAAGCCCATGGCAATAGAAATGGCATCCTATGGAGAAAATAGGAACGGCAGGAAAGATAGGTAAGAAATAGAGTATCTTTTCTAAGAGTACGGGCTAGAAGGAAAGAGCATACAAAGAGACTTAACACAAAGAAATACTTTTTTGTTTCATATTTATTGCCTTAAGGTATAATATTCTTTCTCTAATTTTAGCCCAGAATTATTTTTGAGGATTTAGATGTTTATCACCACTTGTAAGTATTGTTTTGTTTTGTTTTTTCCTTTTGATACAGAAAAGGGGATTAACCCATTCTAATAATATTTGAATGATGGGAAAATGCTCTATTATGTTAAATTTCTAAACTGAATGCCAGTTTCTTAAAATTTTTAAAGCAGTATATATAAAAATATATCTTTCCTAAAGCTTTTTGGTGTTCTTTTATATATATATATATATATATATATATATATATATATATATGATTTTATTTATTTGACAGAGAGAGACACAGCAAGAGAGGGAACACAAGCAGGGGGAGTGGGAGAGGGAGAAGTAGGCTTCCCTCCAAGCAGGGAGCCAGATACTGGGCTTGATTCCACCCTAGGATCATGACCTGAGCTGAAGGCAGATGCTTAAGGACTGAACCACCCAGGTGACCCAGCTTTTCGGTGTTCTTACCTAAGAAAAAAAAAAAAAAGGCCAGAGCTTAATAGTAAGTTTACATGTTACTGTTTTCTGAAGCCTTCCTCACAAATATGGCTCCATTTGGTGTGACCAAAGCTTTTCCCAAAATCTCTCTGCTTGGAAATTGTAATTTAATGCAATTATTTCAATTATTTCCATACATACAAATAGGCTCCATTAGATGATCTTGATATTGGTATTAATGGAAGCTGGCGTCAGATTCTAATACAAAATATCAAAAAGTATTTTATGTGATCTTCCATTTTAGCCCTTGTGAAGTCTATTTTCATTAATTAGGTCTTATCTTTTCACTGAGCTCTTAGAAATTGAGAATAAGTAGGACTGTGTAGAGCTATTGCAATCCAAGCTCCACAAATTATTTTAGGCATCAGTGACTCCATGAACTCATTATGCTGGCAAGACTTTGGAGGAAGGAATAGGTCGACAATCCCAATACTTCAAGCTGCAGGAAAATGGAAAAAGCATAAAACGAATATGCACCTGAAGCTTAGAAAGCCTGGGTACGGAGAAGTTTAATTTATTATTCTAATGACTTTCACAGCATGAGGCTCTCACCAGGAGACACACTTCTGTGCATCTAATAAGGCTGCAGAGATTGGGCTATTCCTGAAGGGCTCTCATGGCTGTTTCCAAAGTATCCTTTAGCAATGGGAAAATACAAAGTATGTGAAAAAGGCTCAAGACAGATACTACCCATGCTGTTTTGCTGCTAGCGACCTTCACATATATTCCCCAGAAATGAAGCCAATTTTGGCCAGCCAGCTCCACTTAAAATATTCCGGTTGTTTTCACTTAAATGTTCATTCATCTTTTGCTCTTGCAGCATGAGAAATCCTAGAAATGACTGAAAGGGCTGCTTCGTTACCATACAGAACTAGGTCTGCAACAAATAGGTCCCTCAAAGTTTGCCCTTGTCTATTTCATCATGCTTTCCCGAATCCTACTTCTTCTCCGGATTATTGCCAATGTTTCTATGAGACTAAAAATGTTTATGGACATATACCCATCAATTTATTTTTTAATATAATAATGTGATCAATGTATATGCATTGTTCTTCAGGGTTTTTTTTTTTTCCACTCAATGATAGATATGAGATTTTTCAATGCCGTATGTGTAGCTGCATCACATTTAACCATCTCCTCCACTTTGGACATTCAGTGGTTTCCAGCATGTCTGCAATCCCTGTGTGTACATCATTTTGTATATGTGCACATAAATCCTCAAAGAAATGCTAAACCTAAGATAGATAAATTTAAAATTTTGATGGATACTTCCAAATGATAATCCAAAAAAGCTCTTCTGATTTAGATTTATTTAACAGGATATGAGAGTAACCATGTCTGCCCATCATTGCCCATATCAGGTGATATAGATCTTAAATTTTTTATCTACTCGATAACAAAAAAAAAAGAGACTTCTCACTGTCATTTTTTTTCACTGTCATTTTTTTTTAAAGATTTTATTTATTTATTTGACAGAGAGATCACAAGTAGATGGAGAGGCAGGCAGAGAGAGAGAGAGAGAGAGAGAGGGAAGCAGGCTCCCTGCTGAGCAGAGAGCCCGATGCGGGACTCCATCCCAGGACCCTGAGATCATGACCTGAGCCGAAGGCAGCGGCTTAACCCACTGAGCCACCCAGGCGCCCTTCACTGTCATTTTTAATTGGAACTTAAATTAACTTTGTCTTGGTATGTAAATAGTTTCTTTTTTTTTTAAAGATTTTTATTTATTTACCTGACAGACAGAGACCACAAGTAGGCAGAGAGGCAGGCAGAGAACGAGAGGGAGAAGCAGGCTCCCCGCTGAGCAGGGAGCCCGACGCAGGGCTCGATCCCAGGACCCCGGGACCATGACCAGAGCCAAAGGCAGAGCATCCAACCCACTGAGCCACCCAGGCGCCCCAAATAGTTTCTTTAAATAGTAGCCTCCATCATTCTTGCATTTTGATGCTTTATAATCCCTGGGTTAGAGAATTTCCATAGAGATTATATTACATAGTTATCATGTCTTATTAATGTCTTGTGATTATCTGGAATGAAGAGACTGGTCTACAAAGCAAGCAAGGTTCTATATCACTCAAAATGTAAAAGCAAAGAAACCATTTACTTATGCCTTTGTACATAGTAGGATCTCAAAAAATATTGATGATGCGAATGACATCCCAAATGGGGCTCTACTCCAAGGGCAAAAGAACTGAAATATAATAGAGTTGCTCCTTATCTGAGAGTAGATTCTAAAGTTGGTATTATAGGTCAGGTGGAATCAAAATTACATTTAAAAATACTTTAGCCCATTTGGTCAGTACAATATACATGGTTTAATATAGAAAGTAAGCAGCAGCATTTTGGAAGTAACCATATTGGTTAAAATTATAACCATACACACTGTTTCTTCTCCTTTTGAAACTGGGAATTTATATGTAATCACTCACGTGTAAGATCTTGCAAAGCCTCCACCCAATGTAGAGGCTTTTAAACAAATTTTCAAACCAAATAACACTCAACATTTCTTAAATATATTCTCATCTGGTCTTCCCAGCAACATGATACAGTAAGTGCTAAGTGATAAGTAAGTGCTAAGATTAACTTGCTTTTTACAGGAGATAAAGATAGAGTCTTATCACATTGGAGGTCTTAGATGTCTAAACACATGTACACACACACACACACACACACACACACACACATCTTTCCTAATAAACATTATTCATTATGTAAACTTCAGACAGATCAACATGGCTATATACAAATTACCAAGTTTTTACAGAGCTATCATCCTTGAGAAGTTCATTCCCTTAACAATTACAGTGGCCATGCTATTTTCATATGCATACGCAGCAACAATAGTCAAGACAATCATGCATACTTATTTAATAGAATCAAAGTCACAACGGTCACATTTTGACCAGTCTTAACAGGTAGAAGAGGTTAACCAAGCTTTCTGAAATAAAACATACTATTATTTTTTCAGAGCATTCACTGGCCCAATATAATACCTTAAGAAAATATCTCCTGAAGGATTGATCTAATTGCTTGACAACTGGGTGCCACAGAATTTGCCACTAGGACAATAAATTCTAGAGTAGAAGTATGTTCCCATCACTACTTAGTGGAAAGGGTTATGAAACCATAGCACACAGTAGTCATTCAAAAGAAAGAGACAATGCAACAGAGCTGAGAGAAACTGTTGGCATGAGACTATTCTCAAGAATAATCTTGAAACAACCTTACATGTCTGTAGTCAACAGTCCTTCTCTTGTGATTTCAGCTTGCACTCATCTTACTACATCAGGATTTTTCCCTGGATGGTATACCTACCATGTAGCCAACCAGTGGACCTTATAAAAACAAAATTGTGATCACATTCCTTCCAGGAACTTCTGCCTTTATGAGGTTCACATGATGTTTGAGAACAATAAAATCAACTTACCATGATAAAAATTGTTTCAGGGCTTGTTAAAGGGTAAGAGTGGGGATCATTAGTGTGAAGAGGGGATATGAGAAATTTCTGAAAGTTTAGAATTGTTCTATGTCTTGATTGGAGTGGTAGTTTTGAGTATCTTCATGTAGTTATTTATCAAAAGTCAATGAACTATAGACTTAAGACTTATGCTTTCGATTTAATGTAAATTATCCCTCAATATAATTTCCATCAAGCTATTTTTCTTTGCTAAAGAAAAAGGAATTGCCTTTTACCCAAAGCCTCCCTTTTGGTTTCAGAAATAAGACCAAATGTTGCTATAATGAGTAATGATTTTTCTCTGGGATATGACAAATAGGCAAGAAAATTTCCTAATTAGACAAGAGCCATCAGTGATGGCCAAAGCTTCTTCCTTTTTTGTTTTTTGATTTTTTTTTCTCCTGTGCGGATTTCCCCCTAAGAGGTAGCTTGTGTGGCTAAAAGAGTGAGTGGGGTGTTAGGAAGCGCCAAGTTATTAGGAAATTCTAAAATGCATTGATTATAAATGTGAACTAAGCAGTAGGCCTAATGAAATCTGTGTTAGAAAAACAGAGTTATTTTTCTGTTTTGCCTTTCCTTTACCAAACTTCATCTTTTCTAAGTTTATTATGAAGGTTGTATGTTAGGGAGGCATGAGAAAAGGGGTCTTATACAGGCAATATTTTATTTTAATTCAATTTTTTAAAAATGGTGTATATACCCCTGTTACATGCCAGACATTGTTACATCACTGGGAATAGAAAGGTAGGCAAGATCAGCATGGCCTTTTATTCAGAAAACATACAGACTGGCATGTCAGTAAGTGAATAATTACAACACAGTTGGAGAATGAGATAGGGCCCTTGTGGATGACACTATAGGCTCTGGAACCAAACTAACTGGTTCAAATCCTGGTTTACACTCACCAGTTGTATAACCTTGGACAAGACGCTTAAATGCCTTGTATACCTCCAGTTTCCATCTGAGACTGGAATGGATAAAAAGCATCTATTTCATTAAATTTTATAAATTAAGTAAGGTAATATATTTAAAGTTCTTAGAACACAGTCTGAGGTAGAGTGAGTGTTATGTAAGTAACAGGGAGGCATGTGGCTACCAAAGGAAAGTGTAATTGGCCAACGCTGGCATTGCCATGGTAAGCACCATCCAGGCAAATCTATTTCCTCTTGGTCAGTGTCCCCTCTGCCAGGTATCCTGATGTTGTTGATCCTGAACAATGACTGCATCAAACTGCAGAGCCAGATGCTGTCAAGCACAGCATGATCCATCTCTTCTTGTGTTAACTCTGTAGAAGTCTCTGACAACTTGACTTTGTATAGTTGGGATACATATTAACTAGATACATACATACATACATACATACATACAGATAAAGAGACAGAGACAAAGCAGAGACAGAGAGACAAAGATTGTGTGATCATGAAAAACAAGGATATGGTCTGCTTGAAAGTTATATTTCATACCATAAATGAACAAAATTTTATGATGGCGTGAATATTTATGGGCATAAAATACTTGTGGAAATTAACATAGATGTGTTACATTCTACACACCTATGCAGAATGAAAGAGGACAAGCAAATGTTCAAATGTGTGAGTGTTTCCTAATTCTTTTTATCCTAATTCTATAGTCTGATTCATAACATCAAGGAAACTAGAAAATGACAATGATTAATCAATAAATTGTAAGAGTAATTTTAAGAAGAATCACTTAAGAAAACTTGCCATTAAATAAAAATCAGTAACACAAACGAAACAAAGAAACAAACAAAAAACAAAGGAAACTCCCCCTCACTTTTACTGGAGAGAAGACTTGCTGGCAATGCATCTGGATCTAATATCGATTAGTGTCAGGTAATGTGATTTCACATGCCACTGAGTCCAGATGAAGAAATCATCTATTCTAAAGGATTTTTGGTTCACACCTAAAATAATACTGCATATATCTATCAACGATATTTTGCTAATAAGAAACTGCATATGTATTAAATTATAAGTGTTGAGCTCTCTTTTTCCTGGTGTATAATTTTGTCCCACAGAAGTCTACATGCCCTTTGGTAGAAACTTCCAAGCAATAATTAATTTTGTTGTCTTAAAACACTATTGGCTGCTTTCGGTTTCTTAAGTTGTGATATATTAGAATCCCATTAGCAAAATCATCAAGAGAAAAATACATAACTCTATTTGATTTGCTTTACAGAAATTCCATGATGAATAATTAAAACATTCCCACCAGGACTTCTGGTTTCAGATGGCAGAATGAAGCATGATTTCAAAATCTTCCTTTCCACAGACCTAATTATAGTAAGTGAAGCAAGAACAGAAATGCTCAGCTGCATTCAAGCAAAGAACCTGATGACCATTTAAGAAATAAATGCTTCTATGTATCTAAACTCCTTAATATATAAGAAGGTACATATTTCAATTCCAATATTGACAATATTAAAATAGTCTAAAAATCTATAAATATTTCTATTACATCTGTATAATAATCTATAAAATAATCTAAAATAATAATAGAAATACCTACTTCCTTTATACCAATACACACACACACACACGTATACACGCGCGTGCGCGCGCACACAAGTCAGATGCCATCATCACCATTAATAGGGAAATAGGAATCAGTCACACTTTAATCAAGAATATAACAAGAATGTGCTATAATTCTATACTGCTTTCTAGGTACTAGATCATGTAATCAGATGTAATCAGATAAGAGAAAGATAAAGTTATAAAAATAACATCAGGGGACATATTTATCATTAATCTTAGGTGATGTGATTATGCCTCAAGCAAACCTAAGACTATTAGTTCTAAAATATACTAGAACACAAAGAGAATTCTGTAAGGGGGTGTTACATAAAATTCTTATTCAAATGTAGCAAATATATATATATGTATACACACACACACACACATATATATATATTTTTTTTTTGGATTTTATTTATTTATTTGACAGAGAGAGAGCACAAGCAAGGGAAGAAGCAGAGGGAGAGGAAAAAGCGGGCTCCCTGCTGAGCAAGGAACCCAATGCAGGACTCAGTCCCAGGATTCTGGGACCATGACCTGACTCAAAGATGCTTAACCAACTGAGCCACCCAGGCACCCCTAAATGTAGAAGATATATTAAGAAAGAAAACAATTTCCAAAACTAAGCAAAAACATAAAATATTTTATATAAATCTGAAAAAATCATATCACTTATGCGCAGAAAATTTAAAATTCTATTACATACCATGGCATATTTTGGTGAATGAAGAGATATGCCATGCACTCTAAAAGGAAGACATGATAGTATTAAAAGGTCAAATTGTCCAAAGTTAATCTGCAAGTACAATGTAGTCTCAATTAAAATATCCATAAAATAATGTGTTTATGCCTGTGAAAATAAATAAAATGTGTATCTAAAAAAAAAGAAAATCTTGAAGAAAATTTTTGAAAATGAAGATTAAAGACAAAAGACAAGCCCTAAAAGGTACATAACTAATTACAAAATTATAATTAATAAAATTGTTTTTGAAGCAAGAAGAAATGGATTTATATGGAATAAAATTAGAAAAATTCAGAAATATAACCAAAATATATGGAAATTAAATCCATGATACAATTACATTTCAAATCACTGCAGAAACAAGAATTATGCAATCATTAGTGTTGGGACTTCAGGACCAGCTGATTGGAATTTTTAAATTATATGTATTTTTAAAAATTACATATTTGCACAAATATATCTATACATATTATACATATTGATGCATGTGTACATATACATGTGTGTATTTTACCTCTTACCCTTGACTATAAAAGTAAATGCAAAAAGTCTAGAAGAAAATCTAGCTAAATTTATTTACAATCTTTTTGTGGAAGAGCTCTTTTAAGTATGTCTAAAATCCCAGAAGGCTCAAAAGAAAAAAAAAAGTTAGATTATACTACACAAATATTTTAAACTTCTGTTTGGCAAAAATGTCATAAAATCAGAATGTATAAAACAAACTGAGAGAATGTATACAATGTTACTCAGATACAGATGTTATTTCCTTAATTTACAAAGAACTCAAGGTCAGTAGAAAGACATAGAATCCAAAATTTAAAAAGAAAATCTATAAAGAATAGTAAGTTTCTAGAAAACATACACACATGATGGGTAACTGTGACTTGACCTCCTTCATAATGAAAGAAATATATAACAAAAACAATGAGATCACATATTTCACAGTTCAGATTTGCAAAATATCTGGAAGCTCAGCAGTCAAAGTTCTACAGAGGTTATGAGAAAACACAGACTCAAATACTAATTAAAGTATAAATGTGTGCCTCATTTCTTATGGGCAAGTTGGCTATCTCTCTAAATATCACAGAAAACTCAGGGTTCTTTTGATCTCAGATTAAAACTCTTAGGTATTTATTCTTAGATTCAGAAAGATATATGTACTATAATGTTCATCGATCATTGTTTGTATTAGCAATGAAAGCATCCAGCAAGAATGCACTGATTGCAGACATTATCATGTCATAACTTAGTCATCAAGATTCAAGATAATCTGGTATCATATCTCAATAACAAGAAACACACTATTGCTATTTAAAAAGAATGAAGTAAAGCTACAAGAGAAATAGAAAAGTAGAGAACTATGGGGTAGAGGAAAGAAACCAAGTAAGCACATTGGTATCTACATATCTATAATGATAACTTGATATACAGGCATGCAGCTATAAAAATGTATCTGTAAATTCCCCGGTGGAACAGGCAAGAACCGTTAGATTTCAACAGATTTCGGGAAGAGGGAACTAGACACAAGGTAAAAGATTTTTACTTTCCTTTCCTAGTTTCCCATCCTATTAAAATTGTCTTAACATGAACATACATTTTTATTTTATTTTATTTGCTGTTTGTTAAAGGCATTATATTCACAGAGGATTATGGATCTTTTTTGTCCCTCTTTATATTTCATAATATTAAACAGAAAACACACTAGTTAATATGATGTTTGAAGTTACTTATCCAAATAATCAATTATCATCCAGAAGAAACTAAAGCACTCTACATGTGTGATATTCAGATTCATCTTAGACAACCACTTCGTCCTAGAGCAGACCATAAGTTTTGTCCCAGGCTGGGAGGATTTTAGTTCTACCCATCTCCATGGTCCCTGTACCCTCTGCTATAGGACCTTGCATCCATAAGATGCTCAGGGCAAGTCTGTCAAATGAAGACATTATAAGGTTGAAGTAACTTTTCATTTATTTTATATGGGGTAAATTAACTGAAATTTGCCTATAGAATTTTCTGTTGCATGTGCATGTATCCAGACCTAGAAACATTTGTAAATAAATTGGTCATCCCTAAAATGAACCAACCCTAACTCAACTAATGGTTCAACTTACAAAGTAAGATGAATAATCAGCTATGATAACTGATAAGAATATTTGTTCCTAATTCTTAGCCACGGTTTTACAATGACAATTGTTTTTAAATCCCCTCACTTTTAAAAATGTTTAAAATGGGGGCACCTGGGTGGCTCAGTCAGTTAAGCGTCTGCCTTCGGCTCAGATCATGATCCCAGGGTCTTGGGATCAAGCCCCACATTGGGCTCTCTGCTCAGAAGGAAGGCTGCTTTTCCCTCTCCCTCTGCCTGCCACTCCCCCAGCTTATGCTGTCTCTCTCTCTCTCTGTCAAATAAATAAATAAAATCTTCAAAAAAAATGTTTAAAATGAACAGCTAGACTCATAGACGTAAATAGGAATTCACTGGCTAGATTCACAAAAAAGAAAATGGAATATTAAGAAGTTCTGAAGGCTATCAGAATTTAAATCATTTGTAACAGTATGTTAAATTTGATTCCTTTAACTGAGGTACCAGGATAAAATGGATAGCAGAGAGCTAAGTAAGTTGTAAGGCACAACATGCAATAGCATTTGCAAAATGTCAGAGAAGGGTGATAGAAAGCTGGCCAGCTGGCCTTAGTTATACACCGAACATTATAAAATGGTGCAGGCCAAGGAAACAGACATAGAAGAAGGACCTGTGGAAAAGATGGGTTTAGAGAAAGTTATTCTACGCTTCCCCCTCAACTCAAGTAAGGAAAGAGGAGCTTTGGAAGTACTCCTCAAGATCTTAGTGTTCTCCCTCTGAGATAGGAGGGCCAAATGCCCTGTGTTTGGACTCTACTCAAGAAATGTAGAGGACCACGTGTGCAGCTGACAAGCTGCTTTGGGCACAAAGTGTGCACTGGGATTGACCTGTACACTGACTTTGTAGGAGTCAAAGATGTGTGTCTTCCGTGGACAAGATGTGCATTACAGAGGAGATGGAACAAGAGCCAGTCGGAAGCCTATGTGTTTCCTGGCCAGGAGAGCTGCTGGGAGGCTAATGAGACTCCTGCAAAGAGAATTTACAGACTGCACCTCCTGGGGGCTAAGGACAGAGAAGACAGCTGGAGAAAAGTGTATCATCAATGTCACTGTGGTGCTTTCAAACACTCACAGTAGAAGCCTCTGAAGATGCTGAGGAAGTTCTCACACAAAGAGAGTTGGTGAGAGAATGCAAGTCCATTTCAAGGCAGAGGTCAAGTATGAACCCCTCTGCCTTTCTCACCTCTCCTCTTCCTCTTCCCTCACTTTGACAGGAGAGCAGGGTCAGAAATGAGAGTCCATAGGATGAGGGAGGAGGTAAACTGCTGGTCGGGAAGGACAGAAAGGACCTCCATGTTTCCCTATCTACTGTCAAGAGTGCGTTCTTCTGTAGACGAGCTGGAGGAAGGGACACAACTGAATGCTAATCTACATTTTTATTAAAGATCAATTATTGGATAGAACTGCACATTCTCATTTCTGAAGCCAGCCTCAATCTGCTACTGAAAGTCGACCCTGAATCCCTGTGACCTCAATTAGGAGGAAACTGGAGCTCAGAGAGTTTAAGATTTTTGTTTTTCGCCAACTACTACTTAACTTATTAATGAAAAGCCAAAACTATAAACTATATGTCCATTATGGTATTGTACCCCTTTTTAAAAATAAAGAGTGATTTGATTTGACATTTTTTTTCCTAGAGGAGTAGAGTCAAAAGTGAAAAGTTCCCACGGCCTTAGGTCTACCACAAATATGCGATGCTATAATAAAGCCTGTTGATGAACTGCATAAATTAACTTTCATTTTCTGGAGACAGTAAATGCAGTGTTTTGTCTGACTATATGCACCAGGAACAATGTTGCATTTTATAGCATTCCTTTTATGCATAACCCCACTTGCATATTATTAATATTCTTGACTAGATTAAGTCTTGGAAATGATTTGCCTGAAATGTTTTAGTTCAATATTCCCTTTGGGGAATTAGTTTCAGGCCTTAATTAGCTTAATTGACAAGACAACCAAAAGACTTCAAATGAGAGGAAAACAAAAAAACTAAAGGAAAAAAATTGTATTTATAAAGAGAGTCAGTGTGTTGCAAGTATGGACAAATCTGGAACACTCACATATTACCATTTACTTCATTACATTGCATGTCTATGGTGAACCTTATGCAGTACAGTTATTTTCTCTTGAAATGTTTTGAGTAAGTTATTATGATCGCTAACAAACTTTTTTAAGGCTAGCATCATGTTAAATAAATGCTTCTGTGCTTCACATGGCTAGAATGTATTATAAAAGTTCGCATTTCTCTCCTTCTTGAGGGTGGCTAACACAACAGGTTTTGTTTGGAGAAATAAACAGAAAATTTAATTCTGTTCCCGCCCTGTACTCCTCCCAAAGTAAACCATTTGAATTGTAATTCCATCCGTGCTCCCTTCGGACTTAGTTCATGAATTTCAGAGGTAAAATCTTTGTCATAGCCTTGGGAACTGTGTGGAATCCACATAATTTACTATTTCCTGTGATTCGTCAAAATGCCATTCTTCCCAAGAGGCCACTTTTTCCCTATCATGAACACACACACATACAGACACACACACACACACACACACACACACACACACACCATAGATAATAACTTTAATTATCCAGGATATGCAGAATAGACTATAATTTAAAAGAATTACAAGTCTGTTTCGTTTTATTAAATTAAAATAAACAGGTCCCCAACCTACCCATTCTCCTATCAATTTTAGTTTGCATACTTCATGCAACAAATGGAACCTATGTATTAATTATCTAAAAGTTACGAGCCTAAAATAAGTGCACTTACATACGCCTATCTGTCACTCGAAGGACGTTAGCTTGCATTAAACTTGAAAGCTCTAGAAAGTTAACTTATGCTTCATAAAAAAAGGGAAAAGTTCTCAAAGAACTTCAGATCTCATTTGTAAAAGAAAATGAAGCAAACTGTAGGAACTGACTGGTATGATGTTTAGGGTTTCCCCATTTCCCATCTCTCTCATCAGCCTCCAGAGTCCTCATATTTCCTTTTGGGCACCAAAGGAATTCCCAACATTCTTGGTGAAACTCCTTTTTTATGTAGCTGAAGGCATTAACTGAAAAATCCACCAGTAGGCTTTATAGAACACAAAGAGAACGAAAACCTGAAAAATGGCAAGAACTTATATCTCATATACTCTTCGTTAGAAAGTTACAGTCAACAGCTTTCGAGATCTTATGTTGGCAGGCCAAAGGAATGCTTTTCTGTAATATTTCCTTTATGCACTAAGAGTGCCAACTCTACGATATCAAACATTAGCTTTTCTAGAAGCTAAGGAAAATTTTAGCTTAGCTGTCTCTACAGAAGGACCTGAAAATATGTCCCTGCCAGTGTCCATTAATAATCCTCAAACTGACCCATCCAGGGTAATTCAGAAGTTCTGACAAGATTTAATGGCCTTCCCTAGAGTTCACAAGACATCAGAAAACGGTCAACAAAACCAAAGCATCAACTGGAAACAACACATCACAGTCTTCTCCTTTTGCCATATTCAAAAGCATCACTTGGCTACTTCAGCACACATGCAAATATTGAGCCCTACTGCGTGCTAGGTCTTCTGATGGTGTTTTTTATGTTGCGTTCTCCTAAAGTAGCAGCGAGCAAGTAAATCCATGGTCCACTGGACTGAGAGATCATTTGTATTAATATGGGCAATTCCAGGTAACCACACATTTCTGTTTGCAGAAGTGGACTGCACCCATAATCCCAGTCAGCAAATTTGCAAAATCAACCTAGGTAAAAGGCCTAAAGACTCACAGAAAAACCACCAATATAAATGTAACTCACAGTTTTTAACTCTGTATTATCCTTTCCATAAAAAAAGAGGGATGCGATTTTAACATATCGTTGCTTTTCCAGCGTGTTTCAAAAAGCTGGCTTCCCTTGGCTAGATGTACAGTCTGGGGCTATGACCAACCCATTTTTCTAATTAGTTTGAAGCACTTTTCTTACTCCAAATTAATCATTTTAACTATGCCATCAACATCTGTGTCAGGACTTCAATCAAACCTTTTTCCTTAATGGTCTCCTCTGGCCACAGATTGTCAGCCTGTCCCTTAAAAAGTCAGACCCACATGTAAGTCTGACAACGTGCATTTTCAAGGAGACTCTAGTAAGCTGCATTAGAGCATGATGAACTTTACATTTGGATGAGAAAACCAAATGCAAGTCAAGTAAAACACACAGACGAAAAGAGCTGTGTCTTATGAAAGGGCTTCCTATGGAGGGAGGCATTTGATATCTTTCAGAGGAATTCCCATAAAAGCAATAGGAGAAATCACGGTTTTAGGTAAAGCATAAACGAAGAGCATTCCCCCCCCCCCAAAAAAAAAGCAAGAAAGAAAGAGTGGGAGAAAAAAATACCCCTCTTCCTTCAAAAATGTTAGAATATAAGACTTCCTGTTTCCTGTTACCATACCTTCCTTCACTCAAGAAAATTTAAATCTATCACATTTCTGTGACGGAAATAGATAAAACCATGAGTTTTCAAGAGACAATTTATTCATTCTCAGTCTTTCTGTTCTTCTCACAAGGAAAATCATAGACAAGACTGTCAGGTAGAATTCACTGAACAAAGCATGCAAATTGCAGCCCCCTCATTCATGAGATCATTTAAAATAATAAAGAAAGTCCAGATGAATGAAGAAACCCCAGGCAATAGCTCACTTCCACCATAACTAACAAGTTGGCCTTGAAGGAAAATAGTACAGCAGTAATTTAACTTCAGGGTCTTTAACAAGACAAATATTGCTGCCATCGCAGTTGGCTAAGTGGTTTTTGCAGGATGGCTGAAATTCGACATTTGATAATTAACACTCCTACTGCCCTTTGAGAGAAGA